>NC_041381.1:634758115-634782181 GCF_002162155.2 Triticum dicoccoides
TAGGGCCGGCCACCCCCCCTTGGCCCTCCTATATATAGTGGGGGAGAGGAGGGACTTCATACCTGAACGCCTTGGCCTTTGGTTGCCTCCTTCTCCCTCCCCAACACCTCCTCCACCTCCATAGTGCTTAGCGAAGCTCTGCCGGAGTACTGCAGCTCCATCAACACCACGCCGTCGTGCTGCTGCTGGTGCCATCTCCCTCAACCTCTCCTCCCTCCCTTGCTGGATCAGGTAGGAGGAGACGTGGCTGTTCCGTACGTGTGTTGAACGCGGAGGTGCCGTCCGTTCGGCGCTGGTCATCGGTGATTTGGATCACGTCGAGTACGACTACATCATCACCGTTCTTTTAAACGCTTCCGCTCGCGATCTACAAAGGTATGTAGATGCATCTAATCACTCGTTGCTAGATGAACTCCTAGATGATCTTGGTGAAACGAGTAGGAAATTTTTTGTTTTCTGCAACGTTCCCCAACAGTGGCATCATGAGCTAGGTCTATGCGTAGTTCTTCTTGCGCGAGTAGAACACAATTTGTTGTGGGCGTAGATTTGTCAACTTTCTTGCCGTTACTAGTCCTTTCTTGCTTCAGCGGTATTGTGGGATGAAGCGGCCCGGACCAACCTTACACGTACGCTTACGTGAGACCGGTTCCACCGACTAACATGCACTAGTTGCATAAGGTGGCTGGCGGGTGTCTGTCTCTCCCACTTTAGTTGGAGCGGAATGGATGAACAGGGTCCTTATGAAGGGTAAATAGAAGTTGACAAATCACGTTGTGGCTTTAACGTAGGTAAGAAGACGTTCTTGCTAGAACCCTACTTCAGCCACGTAAAACTTGCAACAACAATTAGAGGACGTCTAACTTGTTTTTGCAGCAAGTGGTTTGTGATATGATATGGCCAAAGTTGTGATGAATGATGAATGATCTATATGTGATGTATGAGATGTTCATGCTATTGTAATAGGAATCACGACTTGCATGTCGATGAGTATGACAACCGGCAGGAGCCATAGGAGTTGTCTTTATTCTTTTATATGACCTGCGTGTCATCAAGAAACGCCATGTAATTACTTTACTTTATTGCTAAACGCGTTAGCCATAGTAGTAGAAGTAATAGTTGGCGAGCAACTTCATGGAGACACGATGATGGAGATCATGATGATGGAGATCATGGTGTCAAGCCGGTGACAAGATGATCATGGAGCCCCAAGATGGAGATCAAAGGAGCTATGTGATATTGGCCATATCATGTTATGTTTATTATTTGATTGCATGTGATGTTTATCATGTTTTGCATCTTGTTTACTTAGAACGACGGTAGTAAATAAGATGACCCCTCACAATAATTTCAAGAAGTGTTCCCCCTAACTGTGCACCGTTGCGACAGTTCGCTGTTTCAAAACACCACGTGATGATCGGGTGTTTTATTCAGACGTTCACATACAACGGGTGTAAGACAGATTTACACATGCAAACACTTAGGTTGACTTGACGAGCCTAGCATGTACAGACATGGCCTCCGAACACGGAAGACCGAAAGGTCGAGCATGAGTCGTATAGAAGATACGATCAACATGAAGATGTTCACCGATGTTGACTAGTCCGTCTCACGTGATGATCGGACACGGTCTAGTTTAACTCGGATCATGTAATACTTAGATGACTAGAGGGATGTCTAATCTAAGTGGGAGTTCATTAATAATTTGATTAGTTGAACTTAATTATCATGAACTTAGTCTAAAATCTTTGCAATATGTCTTGTAGATCAAATGACCAACGTAGTCCTCAACTTCAACGCGTTCCTAGAGAAAACTAAGCTGAAAGACGATGGCAGCAACTATACGGACTGGGTCCGGAACCTGAGGATCATCCTCATAGCTGCCAAGAAAGATTATGTCCTACAAGCACCGCTTGGTGACGCACCCGTTCTCCCTGCAGAACAAGATGTTATGAACGCTTGGCAGGCACGTTTCGATGACTACTCCCTCGTTCAGTGCGGCATGCTTTACAGCCTAGAGCCGGGGCTCCAAAAGCGTTTTGAGAGACATGGAGCATATGAGATGTTCGAAGAGCTGAAAATGGTTTTCCAAGCTCATGCCCGGGTCGAGAGATATGAAGTCTCCGACAAATTCTTCAGCTGTAAGATGGAGGAAAATAGTTCTGTCAGTGAGCACATACTCACTATGTCTGGGTTGCATAACCGCTTGACTCAGCTGGGAGTTAATCTCCCGGATGATGCGGTCATTGACAGAATCCTCCAGTCGCTTCCACCAAGCTACAAGAGCTTTGTGATGAACTTCAATATGCAGGGGATGGAAAAGACCATTCCTGAGGTATTTGCTATGCTGAAATCAGCAGAGGTAGAAGTCAGGAAGGAACATCAAGTGTTGATGGTCAATAAAACCACTAAGTTCAAGAAAGGCAAGGGTAAAAAAGAACTTCAAGAAGGACGGCAAGGAGGTTGCCGCGCCCGGCAAGCAAGCTGCCGGGAAGAAGCCAAAGAATGGACCCAAGCCCGAGACTGAGTGCTTTTATTGCAAGGGAAGCGGTCACTGGAAGCGGAACTGCCCTAAGTACTTAGCGGATAAGAAGGCCGGCAAAACGAAAGGTATATGTGATATACATGTAATTGATGTGTACCTTACTAGTGCCCGTAGTGGCTCCTGGGTATTTGATACCGGTGCAGTTGCTCACATTTGTAACTCAAAGCAGGGGCTGCGGAATAAGCGGAAACTGGCAAAGGACGAGGTGACGATGCGCGTCGGGAATGGTTCCAAGGTCAATGTGATCGCCGTCGGCACGCTACCTCTGCATCTCCCTTCGGGATTAGTTTTAAACCTTAATAATTGTTATTTAGTGCCAGCTTTGAGCATGAACATTGTATCGGGATCTCGTTTAATTCGAGATGGCTACTCTTTTAAATCTGAGAATAATGGTTGTTCCATTTTTATGAGAGATATGTTTTATGGTCATGCTCCTATGGTGAATGGTTTATTCTTTATGAATCTCGAACGTGATGCTACACATATTCATAATGTGAGTACCAAAAGAAGTAAGGTTAATAATGATAGTCCCACTTACCTGTGGCACTGCCGCCTTGGTCACATAGGTGTCAAACGCATGAAGAAGCTCCATGCTGATGGACTTTTAGAGTCTCTTGATTATGAATCATTTGACACGTGTGAACCATGCCTTATGGGTAAAATGACCAAGACTCCGTTCTCAGGAACAATGGAGCGAGCAACCGACTTATTGGAAATCATACATACCGATGTGTGCGGTCCAATGAGTGTTGAGGCTCGCGGTGGCTATCGTTATGTTCTCACCCTCACTGATGATTTAAGTAGGTATGGGTATATCTACTTAATGAAACACAAGTCTGAAACCTTTGAAAAGTTCAAGGAATTTCAGAGGGAGGTTGAAAATCAACGTGACAGGAAAATCAAGTTTCTGCGATCAGATCGTGGAGGAGAATACTTGAGTCACGAGTTTGGGGCACACTTAAGAAAATGTGGAATAGTTTCACAACTCACGCCGCCTAGAACACCTCAGCGTAATGGTGTGTCCGAACGTCGTAATCGCACTCTGTTAGATATGGTGCGATCTATGATGTCTCTTACCGATTTACCGCTTTCTTTTTGGGGCTATGCTTTAGAGACTGCCGCATTCACTTTAAATAGGGCTCCGTCGAAATCCGTTGAGACGACACCGTATGAATTATGGTTTGGGAAGAAACCTAAGCTGTCGTTTCTAAAAGTTTGGGGATGCGATGCTTATGTCAAGAAACTTCAACCTGAAAAGCTCGAACCCAAGTCGGAAAAATGCGTCTTCATAGGATACCCAAAAGGAACTATTGGGTACACCTTCTACCTCAGATCCGAAGGCAAGATCTTTGTTGCCAAGAATGGGTCCTTTCTGGAGAAAGAGTTTCTCTCGAAAGAAGTAAGTGGGAGGAAAGTAGAGCTTGATGAAGTATTACCTCTTGAACCGGAAAATGGCGCAACTCAAGAAAATGTTCCTGAGGTGCCTGCACCGACTAGAGAGGAAGTTAATGAAAATGATCAAGATACTTCTGATCAAGCCCCTACTGAAATTCGAAGGTCCACAAGGACACGTTCCGCACCAGAGTGGTACGGCAACCCTGTCTTGGAAATCATGCTGTTAGACAATGGTGAACCTTCGAACTATGAAGAAGCGATGGCGGGCCCGGATTCCGACAAATGGCTGGAAGCCATGAAATCCGAGATAGGATCCATGTATGAAAACAAAGTATGGACTTTGACTGACTTGCCCGTTGAGCGGCGAGCCATAGAAAATAAATGGATCTTTAAGAGGAAGACAGACGCGGATGGTAATGTGACCATCTATAAAGCTCGGCTTGTCGCTAAGGGTTATCGACAAGTTCAAGGGGTTAACTACGATGAGACTTTCTCACCGGTAGCGAAGCTGAAGTCCGTCCAAATCATGTTAGCAATTGCCGCATTCTATGATTACGAAATATGGCAAATGGACGTCAAAACGGCATTCCTTAATGGTTTCCTTAAGGAAGAATTGTATATGATGCAGCCGGAAGGTTTTGTCGATCCTAAGAATGCTGACAAAGTGTGCAAGCTCCAACGCTCGATTTATGGGCTGGTGCAAGCATCTCGGAGTTGGAACATTCGCTTTGATGAGATGATCAAAGCGTTTGGGTTTACACAGACTTATGGAGAAGCCTGCGTTTACAAGAAAGTGAGTGGGAGCTCTGTAGCATTTCTCATATTATATGTAGATGACATACTTTTGATGGGAAATGATATAGAACTCTTAGACAGCATCAAGGCCTACTTGAATAAAAGTTTTTCAATGAAGGACCTTGGAGAAGCTTCTTATATATTAGGCATCAAAATCTATAGAGATAGATCGAGACGCCTCATAGGTCTTTCACAAAGCACATACCTTGATAAGATATTGAAGAAGTTCAATATGGATCAATCCAAGAAGGGGTTCTTGCCTGTGTTGCAAGGTATGAAATTGAGCTCAGCTCAATGTCCGACCACGGCAGAAGATATAGAAGAGATGAGCGCCATCCCCTATGCCTCAGCCATAGGTTCTATTATGTATGCCATGCTGTGTACCAGACCTGATGTAAACCTTGCCGTAAGTTTGGTAGGAAGGTACCAAAGTAATCCCGGCAAGGAACACTGGACAGCGGTCAAGAATATCCTGAAGTACCTGAAAAGTACTAAGGAAATGTTTCTCATTTATGGAGGTGACGAAGAGCTCGTCGTAAAGGGTTACGTCGACGCTAGCTTCGACACAGATCTGGATGACTATAAGTCACAAACCGGATACGTGTATATTTTGAATGGTGGGGCAGTAAGCTGGTGCAGTTGCAAGCAAAGCGTCGTGGCGGGATCTACATGTGAAGCGGAGTACATGGCAGCCTCGTAGGCAGCACATGAAGCAATATGGGTGAAGGAGTTCATCACCGACCTAGGAGTCATACCCAATGCGTCGGGGCCGATCAAGCTCTTCTGTGACAACACTGGAGCTATTGCACTTGCCAAGGAGCCCAGGTTTCACAAGAAGACAAGGCACATCAAGCGTCGCTTCAACTCCATTCGTGAAAATGTTCAAGATGGAGACATAGAGATTTGTAAAGTACATACGGACCTGAATATAGCAGATCCGTTGACTAAACCTCTCCCTAGAGCAAAACATGATCAACACCAGAATTCTATGGGTGTTCGATTCATCACAATGTAACTAGATTATTGACTCTAGTGCAAGTGGGAGACTGTTGGAAATATGCCCTAGAGGCAATAATAAAAGCATTATTAGTATATTTCCTTGTTCATGATAATTGTCTTTATTCATGCTATAATTGTGTTATCCGGAAATCGTAATACATGTGTGAATAACAGACATCAACATGTCCCTAGTGAGCCTCTAGTTGACTAGCTCGTTGATCAACAGATAGTCATGGTTTCCTGACTATGGACACTGGATGTCATTGATAACGAGATCACATCATTAGGAGAATGATGTGATGGACAAGACCCAATCCTAAACATAGCACAAGATCGTATAGTTCGTTTGCTAGAGTTTTCCAATGTCAAGTATCTTTTCCTTAGACCATGAGATCGTGTAACTCCCGGATACTGTAGGAGTGCTTTGGGTATGCCAAACGTCACAACGTAACTGGGTGACTATAAAGGCAGACTACGGGTATCTCCGAAAGTGTCTGTTGGGTGACATGGATCAAGACTGGGATTTGTCACTCCGTATGACGGAGAGGTATCACTGGGCCCACTCGGTAATGCATCATCATAATGAGCTCAGAGTGACCAAGTGTGTGGTCACGGGATCATGCATTACGGTACGAGTAAAGTGACTTGCCGGTAACGAGATTGAACGAGGTATTGGGATACCGACGATCGAATCTCGGGCAAGTAACATATCGATAGACAAAGGGAATAGCGTACGGGGTTGATAGAATCCTCGACATCGTGGTTCATCCGATGAGATCATCATGGAGCATGTGGGAGCCAACATGGGTATCCAGATCCCGCTGTTGGTTATTGACCGGAGAGTCGTCTCGGTCATGTCTGCTTGTCTCCCGAACCCGTAGGGTCTACACACTTAAGGTTCAGTTACGCTAGGGTTGTAGGGATATGTATATGCAGTAACCCGAATGTTGTTCGGAGTCCCGGATGAGATCCCGGACGTCACGAGGAGTTCCGGAATGGTCCGGAGGTAAAGATTTATATATGGGAAGTCCTGTTTCGGGCATCGGGACAAGTTTCGGGGTTATCGGTATTGTACCGGGACCACCGGAAGGGTCCCGGGGGTCCACCGGGTGGGTCCACCTGTCCCGGGGGGGGCCACATGGGCTGTAGGGGGTGCGCCTTGGCCTAATGGGCCAAGGGCACCAGCCCCACATAGGCCCATGCGCCTAGGGTTTGAAAGGGGAAGAGTCCTAGGAGGGGAAGGCACCTCCTAGGTGCCTTGGGGGGGAGGGAAACCCCCTTGGCCGCCGCACCCCCTAGGAGATTGGATCTCCTAGGGCCGGCCACCCCCCCTTGGCCCTCCTATATATAGTGGGGTAGAGGAGGGACTTCATACCTGAACGCCTTGGCCTTTGGTTGCCTCCTTCTCCCTCCCCAACACCTCCTCCACCTCCATAGTGCTTAGCGAAGCTCTGCCGGAGTACTGCAGCTCCATCAACACCACGCCGTCGTGCTGCTGCTGGTGCCATCTCCCTCAACCTCTCCTCCCTCCCTTGCTGGATCAAGTAGGAGGAGACGTGGCTGTTCCGTACGTGTGTTGAACGCGGAGGTGCCGTCCGTTCGGCGCTGGTCATCGGTGATTTGGATCACGCCGAGTACGACTACATCATCACCGTTCTTTTAAACGCTTCCGCTCGCGATCTACAAAGGTATGTAGATGCATCTAATCACTCGTTGCTAGATGAACTCCTAGATGATCTTGGTGAAACGAGTAGGAAATTTTTTGTTTTCTGCAACGTTCCCCAACATGTAGATCGCGTGCGGAAGCGTTCAAGAGAACGGTGATGATGGAGTCGTACTCGCCGTGATTCAAATCACCGATGACCAAGTGTCGAACGGACAACACCTCCGCATTCAACACACGTACGGAGCGGATGACGTCTCCTCCTTCTTGATCCAACAAGGGGGAAGGAGAGGTTGATGATGATCCAGCAGCACAATGGCGTGGTGGTGGATGTAGCAGAACTCCGACAGGGCTTCGCCAAGCTGCTGCGGGAGGAGGAAGAGGTGTAGCAGGGGGAGGGAGGCGCCAATGCACAGGGTGCGGCTGCCCTCCCCCTTGCCCTCCTTTATATAGGCCCCCAGGGGGGCGGCCCTGGGAGATGCAATCTACCAAGGGGGGCGGCGGCCAGGGGGGTGGAGTGCCCCCCAAGGCAAGTGGTGCGCCCCCCCCACCTAGGGTTTCCAACCCTAGGCGCAGGGGGGGCCAAGGGGGGGCACACCAGCCCACTAGGGGCTGGTTCCCCTCACACTTCAGCCCACGGGGCCCTCCGGGATAGGTGGCCCCACCCGGTGGACCCCCGGGACCCTTCCGGTGGTCCCGGTACAATACCGGGTGACCCCGAAACTTTCCTGATGGTCGAAACAACACTTCCTATATATAATTCTTTACCTCCAGACCATTCGGGAACTCCTCGTGCCTGTCCGGGATCTCATCTTGGACTCCTAACAACATTCGGTTTGCTGCATACTCATATTCATACAACCCTAGCGTCACCGAACCTTAAGTGTGTAGACCCTACGGGCGGGAGACATGCAGACATGACCGAGACGGCTCTCCGGTCAATAACCAACAGCGGGATCTGGATACCCATGTTGGCTCCCACATACTCCTCGATGATCTCATCGGATGAACCACGATGCCGAGGATTCAAACAACCCCGTATACTATTCCCTTTGTCAGACGGTATGTTACTTGCCCGAGATTCAATCGTCGGTATCCCAATACCTCGTTCAATCTCGTTACCGGCAAGTCACTTTACTCGTACCATAATGCATGATCCCGTGACCAGACACTTGGTCACTTTGAGCTCATTATGATGATGCACTACCGAGTGGGCCCAGTGATACCTCTCCGTTATACGGAGTGACAAATCCCAGTCTCGATCCGTGTCAACCAAACAGACACTTTTGGAGATACCTGTAGTGCACCTTTATAGTCAGCCAGTTACGTTGTGACGTTTGGTACACCCAAAGGACTCCTACGGTATCCGGGAGTTACACGATCTCATGGTCTAAGGAAGAGATACTTGACATTTGGAAAAGTTCTAGCAAAACGAACTACACGATCTTGTGCTATGCTTAGGATTGGGTCTTGTCCATCACATCATTCTCCTAATGATGTGATCCCGTTGTCAACGACATCTAATGTCCATAGTCAGGAAACCATGACTATCTGTTGACCAACGAGCTAGTCAACTAGGGGCTTACTAGGGACGTATTGTGGTCTATGTATTCACACGTGTATTATGATTTCCGGATAATACAATTATAGCATGAATAAAGACAATTATCATGAACAAGGAAATATAATAATAAACCTTTTATTATTGCCTCTAGGGCATATTTCCAACAGTATCCCACTTGCACTAGAGTCAATAATCTAGTTACATTGTGATGAACCAAACACCCATAGAGTTCTGGTGTTGATCATGTTTTGCTCGCGAAAGAGGTTTAGTCAATGGATCTGCGACATTCAGATCCGTATGTACTTTGCAAATATCTATATCTCCATCTTGAACATTTTCACGGATGGAGTTGAAACGACGCTTGATGTGCCTGGTCTTCTTGTGAAACCTGGGCTCCTTGGCAAGGGCAATAGCTCCAGTGTTGTCACAGAAGAGTTTGATCGGCCCCGACGCATTGGGTATGACTCCTAGGTCGGTGATGAACTCCTTCACCCAAATTGTTTCATGCGCTGCCTCCGAGGCTGCCATGTACTCCGCTTCACATGTAGATCCCGCCACGACGCTCTGCTTGCAGCTGCACCAGCTTACTACCCCACCATTCAAGATACTTATCCGGTTTGTGACTTAGAGTCATCCAGATCTGTGTCGAAGCTAGTGTCGACATAACCCTTTACGACGAGCTCTTCGTCACCTCCATAAACAAGAAACATGTCCTTTGTCCTTTTCAGGTACTTCAGGATATTCTTGACCGCTGTCCAGTGTTCCTTGCCGGGATTACTTTGGTACCTTCCTACCAAACTTACGGCAAGGTTTACATCAGGTCTGGTACACAGCATGGCATACATAATAGATCCTATGGCTGAGGCATAGGGGATGACACTCATCTCATCTTTATCTTTTGCCGTGGTCGGGCATTGAGCCGAGCTCAATCTCACACCTTGCAATACACACAAGAACCCTTTCTTGGACTGATCCATTTTGAACTTCTTCAAAATCTTATCAAGGTATGTGCTTTGTGAAAGACCTATGAGGCGTCTCGATCTATCCCTATAGATTTTGATGCCTAATATGTAAGCAACTTCTCCAAGGTCCTTCATTGAAAAACACTTATTCCAGTAGGCCTTAATGCTGTCCAAGAATTCTATATCATTTCCCATCAAAAGTATGTCATCTACATATAATATGAGAAATGCTACAGAGCTCCCACTCACTTTCTTGTAAACGCAGGCTTCTCCGTAAGTCTGCATAAACCCAAACGCTTTGATCATCTCATCAAAGCGAATATTCCAACTCCGAGATGCTTGCACCAGCCCATAAATGGATCGCTGGAGCTTGCACACTTTGTTAGCATTCTTAGGATCGACAAAACCTTCCGGCTGCATCATATACAGCTCTTCCTTAAGATAACCGTTAAGGAATGCCGTTTTGACGTCCATCTTCCATATCTCATAATCATAGTATGCGGCAATTGCTAACATGATTCGGACGGACTTAAGATTCGCTACGGGAGAGAAAGTCTCATCATAGTCAATCCCTTGAACTTGCCGATAACCCTTAGCGACAAGTCGAGCTTTATAGATGGTGACATTACCATCCGCGTCCATCTTCTTCTTAAAGATCCATTTGTTTTCTATCGCTCGCCGATCATCGGGCAAGTCAGTCAAAGTCCATACTTTGTTTTCATACATGGATTCTATCTCGGATTGCATGGCTTCTAGCCATTTGTTGGAATCTGGGCCCGCCATCGATTCTTCATAGTTCGAAGGTTCACCGTTGTCTAACAACATGATTTCCAGGACAGGGTTGCCATACCACTGTGGTGTGGAACGTGTCCTTGTGGATCTACGAAGTTCAGTAGCAACTTGATCCGAAGTACCTTGATCATCATCGTTAATTTCCTCTCCAGTTGGTATAGGCACCACAGGAACATTTTCCTGAGCTGCACTACTTTCCGGTTCAAGAGGTAGTACTTCATCGAGTTATACTTTCCTCCCACTTACTCCTTTCGAGAGAAACTCCTTTTCCAGAAAGGATCCGTTCTTGGCAACAAAGATCTTGCCTTCGGATCTAAGGTAGAAGGTATACCCAATGGTTTCCTTAGGGTATCCTATGAAGACGCATTTTTCCGACTTGGGTTCGAGCTTTTCAGGTTGAAGTTTCTTGACATAAGCATCGCATCCCCAAACTTTTAGAAACGACAGCTTAGGTTTCTTCCCAAACCACAATTCATACGGTGTCATCTCAACGGATTTAGACGGTGCCCTATTTAAAGTGAATGTAGCTGTCTCTAGAGCGTATCCCCAAAATGATAGCGGTAAATCGGTAAGAGACATCATAGATCGCACCATATCCAATAGAGTGCGATTACGACGTTCAGACACACCGTTACGCTGAGGTGTTCCAGGCGGCGTGAGTTGTGAAACAATTCCACATTTTCTTAAGTGTGTACCAAATTCGTGACTTAAATATTCTCCTCCACAATCCAATCGTAAGAATTTTATCTTTCGGTCACGTTGATTCTCTACTTCATTCTGAAATTCCTTGAACTTTTCAAAGGTCTCAGACTTGTGTTTCATCAAGTAGACATACCCATATCTACTTAAGTCATCAGTGAGAGTGAGAACATAACGATATCCTCCGCGAGCCTCAACGCTCATTGGACCACACACATTAGTATGTATGATTTCCAATAAGTTGGTTGCTTGCTCCATTGTTCTGGAGAACGGAGTCTTGGTCATTTTGCCCATGAGTCATGGTTCGCATGTGTCAAATGATCCATATTGAACTTCTTCAATATCTTATCAAGGTATGTGCTTTGTGAAAGACCTATGAGGCGTCTCGATCTATCTCTATAGATTTTGATGCCTAATATATAAGAAGCTTCTCCAAGGTCCTTCATTGAAAAACTTTTATTCAAGTAGGCCTTGATGTTGTCTAAGAGTTCTATATCATTTCCCATCAAAAGTATGTCATCTACATATAATATGAGAAATGCTACAGAGCTCCCACTCACTTTCTTGTAAACGCAGGCTTCTCCATAAGTCTGTGTAAACCCAAACGCTTTGATCATCTCATCAAAGCGAATGTTCCAACTCCGAGATGCTTGCACCAGCCCATAAATCGAGCGTTGGAGCTTGCACACTTTGTCAGCATTCTTAGGATCGACAAAACCTTCCGGCTGCATCATATACAATTCTTCCTTAAGGAAACCATTAAGGAATGCCGTTTTGACGTCCATTTGCCATATTTCGTAATCATAGAATGCGGAAATTGCTAACATGATTTGGACGGACTTCAGCTTCGCTACCGGTGAGAAAGTCTCATCGTAGTTAACCCCTTGAACTTGTCGATAACCCTTAGCGACAAGCCGAGCTTTATAGATGGTCACATTACCATCCGCGTCTGTCTTCCTCTTAAAGATCCATTTATTTTCTATGGCTCGCCGCTCAACGGGCAAGTCAGTCAAAGTCCATACTTTGTTTTCATACATGGATCCTATCTCGGATTTCATGGCTTCCAGCCATTTGTCTGAATCCGGGCCCGCCATCGCTTCTTCATAGTTCGAAGGTTCACCATTGTCTAACAGCATGATTTCCAAGACAGGGTTGCCGTACCACTCTGGTGCGGAACGTGTCCTTGTGGACCTTCGAATTTCAGTAGGGGCTTGATCAGAAGTATCTTGATCATTTTCATTAACTTCCTCTCTAGTCGGTGCAGGCACCTCAGGAACATTTTCTTGAGTTGCGCCATTTTCCGGTTCAAGAGGTAATACTTCATCAAGCTCTACTTTCCTCCCACTTACTTCTTTCGGAGAAACTCTTTCTCCAGAAAGGACCCATTCTTGGCAACAAAGATCTTGCCTTCGGATCTGAGGTAGAAGGTGTACCCAATAGTTTCTTTTGGGTATCCTATGAAGACGCATTTTTCTGACTTGGGTTCGAGCTTTTCAGGTTGAAGTTTCTTGACATAAGCATCGCATCCCCAAACTTTTAGAAACGACAGCTTAGGTTTCTTCCCAAACCATAATTCATACGGTGTCGTCTCAACGGATTTTGACGGAGCCCTATTTAAAGTGAATGCGGCAGTCTCTAAAGCATAGCCCCAAAAAGAAAGCGGTAAATCGGTAAGAGACATCATAGATCGCACCATATCTAACAGAGTGCGATTACGACGTTCGGACACACCATTACGCTGAGGTGTTCCAGGCGGCGTGAGTTGTGAAACTATTCCACATTTTCTTAAGTGTGCCCCAAACTCGTGACTCAAGTATTCTCCTCCACGATCTGATCGTAGAAACTTGATTTTCCTGTCACGTTGATTTTCAACCTCACTCTGAAATTCCTTGAACTTTTCAAAGGTTTCAGACTTGTGTTTCATAAAGTAGATATACCCATACCTACTTAAATCATCAGTGAGGGTGAGAACATAACGATAGCCACCGCGAGCCTCAACACTCATCGGACCGCACACATCAGTATGTATGATTTCCAATAAGTCGGTTGCTCGCTCCATTGTTCCTGAGAACGGAGTCTTGGTCATTTTACCCATAAGGCATGGTTCGCACGTGTCAAATGATTCATAATCAAGAGACTCTGAAAGTCCATCAGCATGGAGCTTCTTCATGCGCTTGACACCAATGTGACCAAGGCGGCAGTGCCACAAGTATGTGGGACTATCGTTATCAACTTTACATCTTTTGGTATTCACACTATGAATATGTGTAACATTACGTTCGAGATTCATTAAGAATAAACCATTGACCATTGGGGCATGACCATAAAACATATCTCTCATATAAATAGAACAACCATTATTCTCGGATTTAAATGAGTAGCCATCTCACATCAAACGAGATCCAGATACAATGTTCATGCTCAAACTTGGCACTAAATAACAATTATTGAGGTTTACAACTAATCCCGTAGGTAAATGTAGAGGTAGCATGCCGACGGTGATCACATCGACCTTGGAACCATTCCCGACGTGCATCATCACCTCGTCCTTCGCCAGTCTCCGCTTATTTCGCAGCTCCTGCTGTGAGTTACAAATATGAGCAACGACACCGGTATCAAATACCCCCAGGAGTTACTACGAGTACTGGTAAGGTACACATCAATTACATGTATATCAAATATACCTTTAGTGTTGCCGGCCTTCTTGTCCGCTAAGTATTTGGGGCAGTTCCGCTTCCAGTGACCCTTCCCTTTGCAATAAAAGCACTCAGTTTCAGGCTTGGGTCCATTCTTTGACTTCTTCCCGGCAACTGGCTTACCGGGCGCGGCAACATCTTTGCCGTCCTTCTTGAAGTTCTTCTTACCCTTGCCCTTCTTGAACTTAGTGGTCTTATTGACCATCAACACTTCATGTTCTTTCTTGATTTCAACCTCTGCTGACTTCATCATTGAAAATACTTCAGGAATGGTCTTCACCATCCCCTGCATATTGTAGTTCAGCACAAAGCTCTTATAGCTCGGTGGGAGCGACTGAAGGATTCTGTCAATGACCGCCTCGTCCGGGAGGTTGATCTCCAGCTGGGACAGGCGGTTGTGCAACCCAGACATTTTGAGTATGTGCTCACAGACAGAACTATTTTCCTCCATCTTACAACTATAGAACTTGTCAGAGACTTCATATCTCTCGACCCGGGCATGAGCTTGAAAAACCATTTTCAGCTCCTCGAACATCTCATATGCTCTGTGTCGCTCAAAACGCTTTTGGAGCCCCGGTTCTAAGCTGTAAAGCATGCCGCACTGAACGAGGGAGTAATCATCAGCACGTGATTGCCAAGTGTTCATAACCTCTTGGTTCTCTGGGATGGGCGCTTCACCTAGCGGTGCGTCTAGGACATAACCTTTCTTGGCTGCTATGAGGATGATCCTCAGGTTCCGGACCCAGTCCGAATAGTTGCTGCCATCATCTTTCAGCTTGGTTTTCTCTAGGAACGCGTTGAAGTTCATGTTGACATGAGCGTTGGCCATTTGATCTACAAGACATATTTTGCAAAGACTTTAGACTAAGTTCATGATAATTAAGTTCATCTAATCAAATTATTTAATGAACTCCCACTCAGATTGACATCCCTCTAGTCATCTAAGTGTTACACGATCCGAGTCGACTATGCCGTGTCCGATCATCACGTGAGACGGACTAGTCATCATCGGTGAACATCTCCATGTTGATCGTATCTTCCATACGACTCATGTTCGACCTTTCGGTCTCTTGTGTTCCGAGGCCATGTCTGTACATGCTAGCCTCGTCAAGTTAACCCTAAGTGTTTTGCATGTGTAAAACTGTCTTACACCCGTTGTATGTGAACGTAAGGATCTATCACACCCGATCGTCACATGGTGCTTCGAAACGACGAACTTTAGCAACGGCGCACAGTTAGGGGGAACACTTTCTTGAAATTATTATAAGGGATCATCTTATTTACTACCGTCGTTCTAAGTAAACAAGATGCATAAACATAATAAACATCACATGCAATTATATAATAGTGACATGATATGGCCAATATCATATAGCTCCTTTGATCTCCATCTTCGGGGCTCCATGATCATCTTCGTCACCGGCATGACACCATGATCTCCATCATCGTGTCTTCATGAAGTTGTCACGCCAACGACTACTTCTACTTCTATGGCTAACGCATTTAGCAATAAAGTAAAGTAATTTACATGGCGTTCTTCAATGACACGCAGGTCATACAAAAAATAAAGATAACTCCTATGGCTCCTACCGGTTGTCATACTCATCGACATGCAAGTCGTGATTCCTATTATAAGAACATGATATCATACATCACAATATATCATTCATCATTCATCACAACTTCTGGCCATATCACATCACATGACAATTGCTGCAAAAACAAGTTAGACGTCCTCTAATTGTTGTTGCATCTTTTACGTGGCTGCAATTGGGTTCTAGCAAGAACGTTTTCTTACCTACGAATTGAAGGAAATATGCCCTAGAGGCAATAATAAAGTTATTATTTATTTCCTTATATCATGATAAATATTTATTATTCATGCTAGAATTGTATTAACCGGAAACATAATACATGTGTGAATATATAGACAAACATAGTGTCACTAGTATGCCTCTACTTGACTAGCTCGTTTATCAAAGATGGTTATGTTTCCTAGCCATGGACAAAAGAGTTGTCATTTGATTAACGGGATCACATCATTAGGAGAATGATGTGATTGACTTGACCCATTCCGTTAGCTTTAGCACTTGATCGTTTAGTATATTGCTACTGCTTTCTTCATGACTTATACATGTTCCTATGACTATGAGATTATGCAACTCCCGTTTACCGGAGGAACACTTTGTGTGCTACCAAACATCACAACGTTACTGGGTGATTATAAAGGAGCTCTACAGGTGTCTCTGAAGGTACATGTTGGGTTGGCGTATTTTGAGATTAGGATTTTTCACTTCGATTGTCGGAGAGGTATCTCTGGGCCCTCTCGGTAATGCACATCACTTAAGCCTTGCAAGCATTGCAACCAATGAGTTAGTTGTGAGATGATGTATTACGGAACAAGTAAAGAGACTTTCCGGTAACGAGATTGAACTAGGTATTGGATACCGATGATCGAATCTCGGGCAAGTAACATACCGGTGACAAAGGGAACAACGTATGTTGTTATGCGGTTTGACCGATAAAGATCTTCGTAGAATATGTAGGAACCAATATGGACATCCAGGTTCCGCTATTGGTTATTGACCGAGAATAGTTCTAGGTCATGTCTACATAGTTCTCAAACCCGTAGGGTCCGCACGCTTAATGTTACGATGACAGTTTTATTATGAGTTTATAAGTTTTGATGTACCAAAGTTTGTTCGGAGTCCCGGATGTGATCACGGACATGACGAGGAGTCTCGAAATGGTTGAGACATAAAGATTGATATATTGGACGGATATATTTGGATACCGGAAAGGTTCCGGATGAGATTGGGAATATACCGGAGCTCTGGGAGGTTACCGGAACCCCCCGGTAAGTATATGGGCCTTATTGGGCCTTAGTGGAAAGGAGGGAGAAGGGGCAAAGGAGGGGGCGCCCCCCCAAGCCCAATCCGAATTGGGAGGGGGGCCGCCCCCCCCCCTTTCCTTCTTCCCTCCCCTCTCTTCCTTCCCTCTCCTACTCCTAATAGGAAAGGGGGGGCCAAACCTACTTGGAGTAGGATTGCCTCCCCCCTAGGGCGCGCCTCCCCCCTTGGCCGGCCCCCTCCTCCTCCCCTCCTTTATATACGGGGGAGGGGGGCACCCCTAGGACACACAAGTTGATCTACGGATCGTTCCTTAGCCGTGTGTGGTGCCCCCCTCCACCATATTCCACCTCGGTCATATCGTCGCGGAGTTTAGGCGAAGCCCTGCGCCGGAAGAACATCATCATCGTCACCACGCTGTCGTGCTGACGGAACTCATCCCCGACGCTTTGCTGGATTGGAGCCCGGGGAACGTCATCGAGCTGAATGTGTGCTGAACACGGAGGTGCCGTACGTTCGGTACTTGGATCGGTCGGATCATGAAGACGTACGACTACATCAACCGCGTTGTCATAACGCTTCCGCTTACGGTCTACGAGGGTACGTGGACAACACTCTCCCCTCTCGTTGCTATACCATCACCATGATCTTGCGTGTGCGTAGGAATTTTTTTGAAATTACTACGTTCCCTAACAGTGGCATCCAAGCCTAGGTTTTATGCCTAGATGTTATATGCACGAGTAGAACACAAGTGAGTTGTGGGCGATACAAGTCATACTGCTTACCAGCATGTCATACTTTGGTTTGGCGGTATTGTTGGATGAAGCGGCCTGGACCGACATTACGCGTACACTTACGCGAGACTGGTTCTACCGACGTGCTTTGCACACAGGTGGCTGGTGGGTGTCTGTTTCTCCAACTTTAGTTGAACCGAGTGTGGCTACGCCCGGTCCTTGCGAAGGTTAAAACAACACTAACTTGACAAACTATCGTTGTGGTTTTGATGTGTAGGTAAGAACGGTTCTTGCTCAGCCCGTAGCAGCCACGTAAAACTTGCAACAACAAAGTAGAGGACGTCTAACTTTTTTTTGCAGGGCATGTTGTGATGTGATATGGTCAAGACGTGATGAGATATAAGTTGTTGTATGAGATGATCATGTTTTGTTGAAGTTATCGGCAACTGGCAGAAGCCCTACGGTTGTCTCTTTGTTGCATAAGATGCAAGTGCCAAATAATTGCTTTACTTTATCGCTATGCGATAGCAATAGTTGCAAGAGCAATAGTTGGCGAGACGACCATGTGATGACACATTGATATAGATCAAGATGATGGAGATCATGGTGTCATGTCGGTGACGATAGAGATCATGACAGTACTTTGGAGATGGAGATCAAAGGCGCAAGATGATCATGGCCATATCATGTCACATATTTTGATTGCATATGATGTTTATCTGTTATACATCTTATTTTGCTTAGTTCGGCGGTAGCATTTTAAGATGATCTCTCACTAATTATCAAGAAGTGTTCTCCCTGAGTATGCACCATTGCGAAAGTTCTTCGTGCTGAGACACCACGTGATGATCGGGTGTGATAGGCTCTACATTCAAATACAAGGGGGCAAAACAGTTGCACACGCGGAATACTCAGGTTAAACTTGACGAGCCTAGCATATAAAGATATGGCCTCGGAACACGGAGACCGAAAGGTCGAGCGTGAATCATATAGTAGATATGATCAACATAGTGATGTTCACCATTGAAACTACTCCATCTCACGTGATGATCGGACATGGTTTAGTTGATTTGGATCACGTGATCACTTAGAAGATTAGAGGGATGTCTATCTAAGTGGGAGTTCTTAAGTAATATGATTAATTGAACTTTAATTTATCATGAACTTAGTCCTGGTAGTATTTTGCAAATTATGTTGTAGATCTATAGCTCGCGTTGTTGCTTCCCTATGTTTTATATGTGTTCCTAGAGAAAACTAAGTTGAAAGATGTTAGTAGCAATGATGCGGATTCAGTCCGTGATCTGAGGATTATCCTCGTTGTTGCACAGAAAAATTATGTCCTTGATGCACCGCTAGGTGACAAACCTATTGCAGGAGCAGATGCAGACGTTATGAACATTTGGCTAGCTCAATGTGATGACTACTTGATAGTATTAGTGCACCATGCTTAACAGCTTAGAATCGGGACTTCAAAGACGTTTTTGAACGTCATGGACCATATGAGATGTTCCAGGAGTTGAAGTTAATATTTCAAGCAAATACCCGAGTTAAGAGATATGAAGTCTCCAACAAGTTCTATAGCTAAAAAGATGGAGGAGAATTGCTCAACTAGTGAGCAAGTGCTTAGATTGTCTGAGTACTAACAATCGCTTGAATCAAGTGGGAGTTAATCTTCCAGATAAGATAGTGATTGGCAGAGTTCTCTAGTTACCATCACCAAGTTACTGGAACTTCGTGATGAACTATAATGCAAGGGATGACGAAAATGATTCCCGAGCTCTTCGTGATGCTGAAATCGACGAAGGTAGAAATCAATAAAAGAGCATCAAGTGTTGATGATTGACAAGATCACTAGTTTCAAGAAAAGGGCGAAGGGAAAGAAAGGGGAACTTCAAGTAGAATGACAAGCAAGTTGTCACTCCCACAAAGAAGCCCAAAGCTGAACCAAAGCCTGAAACTAAGTGCTTCTACTGCAAAGGAAATGGTCACTGGAAGCGGAAATGCCCTGAATATTTGGTGGATAAGAAGGATGGCAAAGTGAACAAGGGTATATTTGATATACAGGTTATTGATGTGTACCTTACTAGTGTTTATAGTAACTCCTGAGTATTTGATACTTGCTCGGTTGCTAAGATTAGTAACTCGAAACAGGAGTTACAGAATAAACAAAAACTAGTTGAGGGTGAAGTGATGATGTGTGTTGGAAGTGGTTCCAAGATTGATATGATCATCATCGCACACTCCCTATACTTTCAGGATTAGTGTTAAACCTAAATAAATGTTATTTGGCGTTTGCGTTGAGCATAAATATGATTTGATCATGTTTATTGCAATACGGTTATTCATTTAAAGTCAGAGAATAATTGTTGTTCTGTTTACATGAATAAAACCTTTGATGGTCATACACCCAATGAAAATAGTTTATTGGATCTCGATCGTAGTGATACACATAATCATAATATTGATGCCAAAAGATGCAAAGTTAATAATGATAGTGCAACTTGTTTGTGGCACTGCCGTTTAGGTCATATCGGTGTAAAGCGCATGAAGAAACTCCATAAAGATGGATTTTTTGAATCATTTGATTATGAATCATTTGATGCTTGCGAACCGTGCCTTATGGGCAAGATGACTAAAACTCCGTTCTCCAGAACAATGGTACGAGCTAGTGACTTATTGGAAATAATACATACTGATGTATGCGGTCCAATGAGTATTGATGCTCATGGCGGATATCATTATTTTCTGACCTTCACAAGATGATTTGAGCAGATATGAATGTATCTAATTGATGAAACATAAGTTTGAAATAGTTGAAAGGTTCAAAGAATTTCAGAGTGAAGTGGAAAATCATCGTAACAATAAAATAAAGTTTCTGCGATCTGATCGTGGAGATGAATATTTGAGTTACGAGTTTGGTCTTCATATAAAACAATGTGGAATAGTTTCACAGTTCACACCACCTAGAACACTATAGCGTTATGGTGTGTCCGGAAGTCGTAACCGCACTTTATTGGATATTGTGCAATCTATGATATCTCTTATCAGTTTACCACTATCGTTTTGGGGTTATGCATTAGAGATAGTTGCATTCACTTTAAATAGGGCACCATCAAAATCCGTTGAGACGACGCCTTATGAACGGTGGTTTGGCAAGAAACAAAAGTTGTCGTTTCTTAAAGTTTGGGGCTGCGATGCTTATGTGAAAAAGTTTCAACCTGATAAGCTCAAACCCAAATCGGAGAAGTGTGTCTTCATAGAATACCCAAAGGAAACTGTTGGGTACACCTTCTATCACAGATCCGAAAGCAAGATTCGTTGCTAAGATGGATCCTTTCTAGAGAAGGAGTTTCTCTCGAAAGAAGTGAGTGGGAAGAAAGTAGAGCTTGATAAGGTAATTGTACCTTCTCCCGAATTGGAAAGTAGTTCATCACAGAAATCAGTTCCAGTGACCACTACACCAATTAGTGAGGAAGATAATGATATTGATCATGAAACTTCAGATCAAGTTACTACCGAACCTCGTAGGTCTTCCAGAGTAAGATCCGCACCAGAGTGGTGCGGTAATCATGTTCTAGAAGTCGTGTTACTAGACCATGATGAACCTATGAACTATGAGGAAGCAATGATGAGCCCAGATTCCGTGAAATGGCTTGAAACCATAAAATCTGAGATATCCATGTATGAGAACAAAGTATGGACTTTGATAGACTTGCTCAATGATCAGCAAGCCATGTTAAATAAATGGATCTTCAAGAGGAAGACGGACACTGATAGTAGTGTTACTATCTACTAAGCTCGACTTGTTGCGAAAGGTTTTCAACAAGTTCAAGGTGTTGAATAAGATGAGATTTTCTCACTCGTATCGATGCTTAAGTCTGTCTGAATCATGTTAGCAATTGCCACATTTTATGAAATCTGGCAAATGGATGTCAAAACTGCATTCCTTAATGGATTTTTTACAGAAGAGTTGTATATGATGCAACCAGAAGGTTTTGTTAATCCTAAAGGTGCTAACAAAATGTGCAAGCTCCAGCGATCCATCAATGGACTAGTGCAAGCATCTCGGAGTTGGAATATACGCTTTGATGAGTTGATCAAAGCATATGGTTTTATACAGACTTTTGGAAAGGCCTGTATTTACAAGAAAGTGAGTGGGAGCACTACAGCCTTTCTGATAAGTATATGTGAATGACATATTATTAATTGGAAATGATGTAGAATTTTCTGGAAAGCATAAAGGAGTGTTTGAAAGGAGTTTTTCAAAGAAAGACCTCGGTGAAGCTGCTTACACATTGAGCATCAAGATCTATATAGATAGATCAAGATGCTTGATAAAGATTTTTTCAATGAGTACATACCTTGATAAGATTTTGAAGTAGTTCAAAATGGAACAGTCAAAGAAGGAGTTCTTGCCTGTGTTGCAAGGTGTGAAATTGAGTAAGACTCAAGACCCGACCATAGCATGAAATAGAAAGAGAATGAAAAGTCATTCCCTATGCCTCAGTCATAGGTTCTATAAAGTATGCTATGTTGTGAACCAGACTTATTGTATACCTAGCTCTGAGTTTGGCAAAGGAATATAATTTTGATCTAATAGTAGATCACTGGACAGCGGTCAAGAATATCCTTAGTGAGGACTAAGGAGATGTTTCTCGATTATAGAGGTGATAAAAGAGTTCGTCGTAAAAGTTACATCGGTGCAAACTTTTTCACTGATCCAGATGACTCTAAGTCGCAATCTGGATACATATTGAAAGTGGGAGCAATTAGCTAGAGTAGCTCCGTGCAGAGCATTGTAGACATAGAATATTTGCAAAATACATACGGCTCTGTATGTGACAGACCTGTTGACTAAACTTCTCTCACGAGCAAAACATGATCATACCTTAGTACTCTTTGGGTGTTAATCACATAGCAATGTGAACTAGATTGTTGACTCTAGTAAACCCTTTGGGTGTTGGTCACATGACGATGTGAACTATGGGTGTTAATCATATACAGATATGAATATTGATGTTAAATCACATAATGATGTGAACTAGATTCTTGACTCTAGTGCAAGTGGGAGACTGAAGGAAATATGCCCTAGAGGCAATAATAAAGTTATTATTTATTTCCTTATATCATGATAAATGTTTATTATTCATGCTAGAATTGTATTAACCGGAAACATAATACATGTGTGAATACATAGACAAACATAGTGTCACTAGTATGCCTCTACTTGACTAGCTCGTTTATCAAAGATGGTTATGTTTCCTAGCCATGGACAAAAGAGTTGTCATTTGATTAACGGGATCACATCATTAGGAGAATGATGTGATTGACTTGACCCATTCCGTTAGCTTTAGCACTTGATCGTTTAGTATATTGCTACTGCTTTCTTCATGACTTATACATGTTCCTATGACTATGAGATTATGCAACTCCCGTTTACCGGAGGAACACTTTGTGTGCTACCAAACGTCACAACGTTACTGGGTGATTATAAAGGAGCTCTATAGGTGTCTCCGAAGGTACATGTTGGCTTGGCGTATTTCAAGATTAGGATTTTTCACTCCGATTGTCGGAGAGGTATCTCTGGGCCCTCTCGGTAATGCACATCACTTAAGCCTTGCAAGCATTGCAACTAATGAGTTAGTTGTGATATGATGTATTACGGAACGAGTAAAGAGACTTGCCGGTAACGAGATTGAACTAGGTATTGGATACCGACGATTGAATCTCGGGCAAGTAACATACCGGTGACAAAGGGAACAACGTATGTTGTCATGCGGTTTGACCGATAAAGATCTTCATAGAATATGTAGGAACCAATATGGACATCCAGGTTCCGCTATTGGTTATTGACCGAGAATAGTTCTAGGTCATGTCTACATAGTTCTCGAACCCGTAGGGTCTGCACGCTTAACGTTACGATGACAGTTTTATTATGAGTTTATAAGTTTTGATGTACCGAAGTTTGTTCGGAGTCCCGGATGTGATCACGGACATGACGAGGAGTCTCAAAATGGTCGAGACATAAAGATTGATATATTTGACGGATATATTTGGATACCGGAAAGGTTCTGGATGAGATTGGGAATGTACCGGAGCTCTGGGAGGTTACCGGAACCCCCCGGTAAGTATATGGGCCTTATTGGGCCTTAGTGGAAAGGAGGGAGAAGGGGCAAAGGAGGGGGCGCCCCCCCCCCCGCAATCCCAATCCGAATTGGGAGGGCGGCCGCCCCCCCTTTCCTTCTTCCCTCCCCTCTCTTCCTTCCCTCTCCTACTCCTAATAGGAAAGGGGGGGGAACCTACTTGGAGTAGGATTCCCCCCCCCTAGGGCGCGCCTCCCCCCTTGGCCGGCCCCCTCCTCCTCTCCCCCTTTATA
>NC_041381.1:634782335-634787694 GCF_002162155.2 Triticum dicoccoides
ATATACGGGGGAGGGGGCACCCCTAGGACACACAAGTTGATCTACGGATCATTCCTTAGCCGTGTGCGGTGCCCCCCTCCACCATATTCCACCTCGGTCATATCGTCGTGGAGTTTAGGCGAAGCCCTGCGCCGGAAGAACATCATCATCGTCACCACGCCGTCGTGCTGACGGAACTCATCCCCGACGCTTTGCTGGATTGGAGCCCGGGGAACGTCATCGAGCTGAACGTGTGCTGAACACGGAGGTGCCGTACGTTCGGTACTTGGATCGGTCGGATCGTGAAGATGTACGACTACATCAACCGCGTTGTCATAACGCTTCCGCTTACGGTCTACGAGGGTACGTGGACAACACTCTCCCCTCTCGTTGCTATACCATCACCATGATCTTGCGTGTGCGTAGGAAATTTTTTGAAATTACTACGTTCCCTAACATGAATAACCACAACGTGATTTTGTCAACTTCTATTTACCCTTCATAAGGACCCTTTTCGTCGAATCCGCTCCAACTAAAGTGGGAGAGACAGACACCCGCTAGCCACCTTATGCAACTAGTGCATGTCAGTCGGTGGAACCTGTCTCACGTAAGCGTATGTGTAAGGTCGGTCCGGGCCGCTTCATCCCACAATACCCCTGAAGCAAGAAAAGACTAGTAGCGGCAAGCAAGTTGACAAGATATACGCCCACAACAAATTTGTGTTCTACTCGTGCAATAGAGAACTACGCATAGACCTAGCTCATGATGCCACTGTTGGGGAACGTTGCAGAAAATTAAAATTTTTCCTACGGTTTCACCAAGATCCATCTATGAGTTCATCTAAGCAACGAGTCATGGGAGAGAGATTGCATCTACATACCACTTTGTAGATCACGTGCGGAAGCGTTCAAGAGAACGGTAATGATGGAGTCGTACTCGCCGTGATTCAAATCACCGATGACCAAGTGCCGAACGGACAGCACCTCCGTGTTCAACACACGTACGGAGCGGATGACGTCTCCTCCTTCTTGATCCAGCAAGGGGGAAGGAGAGGTTGATGATGATCCAGCAGCACAACGGCGTGGTGGTGGATGCAGCAGAACTCCGGCAGGGCTTCGCCAAGCTGCTGCGGGAGGAGGAAGAGGTGTAGCAGGGGGAGGGAGGCGCCAATGCACAGGATGCGGCTGCCCACCCCCTCGCCCTCCTTTATATAGGCCCCCAGGGGGGGCGCCGGCCCTGGGAGATGCAATCTCCCAAGGGGGGCGGCGGCCAGGGGGGGTGGAGTGCCCCTCAAGGCAAGTGGTGCGCCCCCCCCCCACCTAGGGTTTCCAACCCTAGGCGCAGGGGGGCCCAAGGGGAGGCGCACCAGCCCACTAGGGGCTGGTTCCCCTCCCACTTCAGCCCACGGGGCCCTCCGGGATAGGTGGCCCCACCCGGTGGACCCCCGGGACCCTTCCGATGGTCCCGGTACAATACCGGGTGAGCCCGAAACTTTTCCGATGGCCGAAACAGCACTTCCTATATATAATTCTTTACCTCCGGACCATTCCGGAACTCCTCGTGACGTCTGGGATCTCATCCGGGACTCTGAACAACATTCGGTTTGCTGCATACTCATATTCATACAACCCTAGCGTCACCGAACCTTAAGTGTGTAGACCCTACGGGTTCGGGAGACATGCAGACATGACCGAGATGGCTCTCCGGTCAATAACCAACAGCGGGATCTGGATACCCATGTTGGCTCCCACATACTCCTCGATGATCTCATCGGATGAACCACGATGTCGAGGATTCAAACAACCCCATATACTATTCCCTTTGTCAGACGGTATGTTACTTGCCCGAGATTCGATGGTCGGTATCCCAATACCTCGTTCAATCTCATTACCGGCAAGTCACTTTACTCGTACCATAATGTATGATCCCGTGACCAGACACTTGGTCACTTTGAGCTCATTATGATGATGCACTACCGAGTGGACCCAGTGATACCTCTCCGTTATACGGAGTGACAAATCCCAGTCTTGATCCGTGTCAACCCAACAGACACTTTCGGAGATACCTGTAGTGCACCTTTATAGTCACCCAGTTACGTTGTGACATTTGGTACACCCAAAGCACTCCTACGGCATCCGGGAGTTACACGATCTCATGGTCTAAGGAAGAGATACTTGACATTTGGAAAAGCTCTAGCAAAACGAACTACACGATCTTGTGCTATGCTTAGGATTGGGTCTTGTCCATCACATCATTCTCCTAATGATGTGATCCCGTTGTCAACGACATCTAATGTCCATAGTCAAGAAACCATGACTATCTGTTGACCAACGAGCTAGTCAACTAGAGGCTTACAAGGGACGTATTGTGGTCTATGTATTCACACGTGTATTATGATTTCCGGATAATACAATTATAGCATGAATAAAGACAATTATCATGAACAAGGAAATATAATAATAAACCTTTTATTATTGCCTCTAGGAAATATTTCCAACAGCTCTCGCCCCTCCCACGCCATGGAGACCATGGAACAGAGGGGAAACCCTTCTCCCATGTAGGGAGAAGGTCAAGGAAGAAGAAGAAGAAGGTGGGCTCTCTCCCTCTCGCTACCGGTGGCGCCAGAGTGCCACCGGGGCCATCATCATCACCGTGATCTACACCAACAACTTCACCGCCTTCATCACCAACTCTTCCCTCCTCTATGAAGCGGTGTAGCCCCTCTTTTATCCGTTGTAATCTCTACTTAAACATGGTGCTCAATGCTATATATTATTTCCCAATGATGTATGGCTATCCTATGATGTTTGAGTAGATCCGTTTTGTCCTATGGGTTAATTGATGATCGTGATTGGTTTGAGTTGCATGTTTTATTATTGGTGTTGTCCTATGGTGCTCTCCGTGTCGTGCAAGCGTGAGGGATTCCCGCTGTAGGGTGTTGCAATACGTTCATGATTCGCTTATAGTGGGTTGCTTGAGTGACAGAAGCATAAACCCGAGTAAGGGGTTGTTGCGTATGGGATAAAGAGGACTGATGCTTTAATGCTATGGTTGGGTTTTACCTTAATGATCTTTAGTAGTTGCGGATGCTTGCTAGAGTTCCAATCATAAGTGCATATGATCCAAGAAGAGAAAGTATGGTAGCTTATGCTTCTCCCTCAAATAAAATTGCAATAGTGATTACTGGTCTAGTTATCGATTGCCTAGGGACAAATAACTTTCTCGTGACAAAAAGCTCTCTACTAAAACTAACTTAGTTGTGTCTTCATCTAAACATCCCCTACTTTTTATTTACGTGCTCTTTATTATCTTGCAAACCTATCCTATCACACCTGCAAAGTACTTCTAGTTTCATACTTGTTCTAGGTAAAGCAAACATCAAGCGTGCTTAGAGTTGTATTGGTGGTCGATAGAACTTGAGGAAATATTTGTTCTACCTTTAGGTACTCATTGGGTTCAACACTCTTACTTATTGAAAGAGGCTACAATTGATCCCCTATACTTGTGGGTTATCAGGGCCTGATGGCCGCCGTTGTACTGTCCGCCTCCTTGCGGGCCAATAGGGCGACCCCCGGAGCGGACGTCGGTTGTGGTGTCGGCGAAGGTGCACCCCCCTTCCATGGCCGTCACCTTGCCGCGCCACGGCGTTAGCGGAGGTGGAGAACTCGGGGGCGAAGGCGTTCTGCTCCTTGAGGGATTCACAGGAGAGGAGCATGGAATAGAAGTCCGACAGGCTGAGGTTTTCAGCGCCGGCGGCAGCCAATACCATGAGAGAGTGCTGGAGGGACTCGTACCGAGGTCCGAGATCGGCGACGATGTAGTCGATCACCTCAGCATCGGAGAGAGGCGACCCCACTTGGGCCATGGCATCCACAAAACCCTTCATCTTGTGAAAGTAGGCGGCGGCGGTGAGGTCGTTCTTCTTCAGCGTCGAGAGTTGACGCCGCATATGGCGCACCCCTTCCCTTTTCTGCGCCGAGAACATGGACTCGAGGCACGCCCACACAGAGGACGCGGTGGAGCGGCCAACGACATGGCCGAGGATCTCCTCCGTCATGGAACCGACGAGGATGCTGAGGACACGCTGATCCGTGTAGAACCACAAGGCGTACTCCGGGTTGGGCTTGGTCACGGCCTTGGCACAGTCTCCTTCGGTGACCGTGGCCGGAGGTGTTCGTAGGAGCCGTCGAGGAAGCCGTACCATCCCTGGCCGACGATTGTGGGGACGACCTACATCTTCCAGAGAAGAAAATTGGTGCGATCTAGATGCATCGTGATGGTCTTGATGTGGTGGCCGGTAGGGGCGGAGATGATGGCGCCGGCGGGGTGGATAGTGCGGAGGGTTGGGACAAGGTGCTGGTGGAAGCGGAGAGCTGCAACGCGGCGGAGGAGGCCATCGCGTCGGAGTGCTACGGCGGCGGCACGCGGGCGGCGGCGACAGCAGGAAAGATGGCAGCGGCGGCGGAAGTGCGCGGGCAGAAACCCTAGGTCGGGTCAACCTGCTCTGTATACCAAGTTAAAAGGAATTATTTGCCGTGGTTAGCCCCAACCGGCTGGCATATCTTTATATTGATAGATCAACTTATACAACAAGGAAATACAACGGGTATACAACACGTACACGTATACACAGAGAATACAACTCTAACAGCCAGCAGACGTGGACACGGATGCGCTGGCCACTGACTCGTCGATCTCCTCCGCACACCCGTTTTCTTTCTCTGTCTGCATGGCGCGGCTACATGGGCGTCAACGGCGGATGGAGCGGTCGTAGGCACTGGAGGGACGGTATGACGCGGCGTCGTCCATGCCGGTGTCGCCGTGCTCCCCTCCGTTCTGGCCTGGAGCAACTCGCCACTCCTTCACGGGCTGGCTTGGAGCGGAGAGTTGCTGAACCACGTGCCGGATTGGGGCTACAACTTGCTCCGTCGGCCCAGGGAAGGGAGGTGGAGCCGCAGCGAGCTGCCTCGCCCGTATCCACCGGGCTCGGCGGGCCACCATGCCGATTTTTATGCCGGAGAACTGCTCTTCCTGCCCGTTGGATGACATCGAAATGATGGAGAAAATTGTGAAGGAGGAGAAAGGGGAGCGGGGAGGGGTGTGATTCTTGCCCGGTGTCTGCCATCCTTTAAATAGAGGACGGACGAGAGGAGCTCGGCCGAAATTGTGTTTAATGCCAGCCCGCTCCTAAACAGACGTGTGGCCGAAATAGGTTTTTCGGCTTCCACACGGGGTTAATGGAGACCTATGAATGCAGCGATGAGGCGTGTTCAGCCGGGCGTGCAGCGGGCGGCGCCCTCAGTCGGCGCGCCGCTTCAATGGTGGAGGCAATGAGAGGTCGTGTCCGCCCTGAGCCGTCTTTAATGCGGAGCAGGACTCT
>NC_041381.1:634788046-634796016 GCF_002162155.2 Triticum dicoccoides
AGCTATCCGGACTCCCGTAATCCTTCCCTACTTTTGTCTCGGGTTTACGGGAGAAATCGCGTCCGGACCGTCCAGCGGACTGATACAAATCGGCGCTAGATGACTTTCACGGTCCGAACAGCGTCGGTTGCGGGGTATTTACGTGATCCAAAGCATTACGACCGGGCACCGCGTGCCGAGGCCCGCTGCGGGTCTAGTTAAAGTTGTACTAGCCAAAAAAAAGTTGTACTAGGCGGCTACTCGGCATTGCGGTGGATCGATTGAAACCGTTCCTATCTCGATCGGGTCCTCTCCAAAACGACGAAAGACTCGAGATATATCTGGCCGGCGGCGGTGCGCTCCAATCCCGCAATCCCTCATGGTACGTAAGTTGCAGCCGCGCGCGTTCTTCATTAATCAATCCGTACGTGCGTGCATCTTTTTGTTTTTGTTGTGCGCAATTCACACAATTTTTCTCCGAACGATCTCTCTTGGTTTGCCCTAATTTTCCCGTGTCGTTTTAGCAGAAAAAACTCTCCAATGACAGGATCAGCGCGCTCCCTGACGACGTCCTCCTCACCACCCTCCAATTCGTCGACCTGCGCACGGCCGTCAGCACCGGCGCCCTCGCGAGACGATGGAGGCGCCTCCCTCGTCTGCTCTCCAGCCTCGCCATCGATGTGGCCACCTTGGTACCCCATCCCAAGGGTTTCTCCCCACCCCATCACACGGTGGACTATATAATGAAGAGCTACACTGATTCCGCGAGGTGGTTTCTGGCTGAAGAACGGAGCATCAAGAGCCTGTGCCTAGCCTTCTACCTGATCGACCCTTACCTGCTCACCATCGGCGACGCCGTTCTCAAGAGCAGCGGCACACACCCCGAGCGTCTCGAGTTCACCATCCGGACGGAGCTGCCTGCCGCCATGGTCAACTACGAGCAGCGTGCTCTACTCGGTCGACGCTTCATGTCATTCCTTGGTGCTTGTCCCGTGGTTTTCAGCTGGGTAACCAGCCTCACCCTGCAGAATCTGCGATTCACTGCCTCAGACTTCCTGGCCCTCCTCCACACCTGCAGCCGACTCCAGCTCCTTTCCTTGGCCCACTGTGGCTCTGGCACCGACTCGATCCTATCGGTAGACGCCCCCGACTCTTCACTTCTTGCTATGGAAATCCGTGCTTGCTTCTACCACACAGTCGACCAGATCAGGGTTCCAAAACTTGAGTGGCTTCTTTGTGACCTCGATAATATGGCCGGGAGCTTTCCCACCCTGCGGTTTGGCTATGTTCCTTGTCTTCATGACATCAAACTCTCGATCATACATCTGTCTCACTACTACCAAAATCCAAGACAACTCTCACCCGCATTCAATAACCTGAGAGATATTTATCTTGGACGTTTGGGTATGTTTGGAATGGCATGGACTATTTTTGTCCTAGAAGCCGCGCCTCTCCTCAAGAAGCTCTCTATGGAGGTACGTGGTACTATCTTCTCTTCGCTAAAATTTTGGACACCCGCAAAAGTATCCCCAACATACAAATTACACGGTATCTACTTTATATAGTACTATATATATGAAATGAAAAATTGGCTACTAAATTTTTATGTATATTATGAAAGCATGTTCTTGATAAATCTAACAGTTTTCACCTAAGAATTTAAAAAGGTATTTTAGTGTTAATCAATAGTCAAAAGCTACACATTTAAAGTGCATGTGTGCATTCTTAGGTGCCACATTTATCATGGAGAAGCTGTGTTTCGGTCTTTCTGAGTATATTTTTTTGCATGAAGCTATGTCTGTCTTCCTTCGCCGCTATGGGCCCCTCCGAGACCAATGTATCCGGTGAAACACCTAAATTTGAACAGTACAACTTGAGTCTGCTGGAGATGAGCGGATATGGACTTTGTAAAAACAGGCAGGTGCTGCAATACATCAGACTCATCAGGCACCGTGCCGTCTGTTTGAAGAGAATTCACTTCCATGAACAATGCCGATACACAAACTGCAAGGGTGCCCGATGCATATGTCAAGTCAATGAAGCACAAAGGAATCTATTAAACCAGGCACTCACTCTAGGATTTTCATCACCCATTGAGATAACCATTGGTCAGATGTTGGATGACATCAGTTCGTGACAGGATTTTGCTAGTGCCTAGTCTATGCACTTGTTCTGGTGGCTTTCTTTTGATGGCGTTGAATCATGGTTTAGTTATTAGTGTAGGTCCCCTTATGTAAACAAACCCCTTTGATTTTCCATCCAAGTTTGCACTGAAACACGGTGTAAGTTTGCAAACTTCTACAGTACTCCCTCCATCCCGAATTATTTGTCGCAGAAATGAATCGAAATGAATGTATCTAGAACTAAAAATATGTCTAGATACATCAATTTCTATGATAAGTAATTCGGGATAGAGGAAGTATTATTTGGTAGGTAGAATGCGACCTGCGATAGTATAATGTTGTGCTAACCAGATCAACCATGTAAGAGCATCTCCAGTGGCTCATCCATACTTGGTCCTCTTTATCTCCATATAGAACATCATCTAAAATTATTCTTTTTAGAGGTTCCCAGTTTTTTAGTGGAACATGTATATTCAGGACGTCTATATTCCCCTCCTATATTTTCATAGTATCTTACAACTACCGTTTAACATTATTTTTTTCAGCGGCCCTATTTTAACTTTCAAGAAGCCCAGAAATCCAGTGTTGCCCATCTGTGACTTTTCCATCTGTGAGTTATCAATCTATACAAGAAAAGGCATGACGAAATTCGGCACAAGCAATTCGATACCAACTCATATAAAATTAATTATGCAGTACAAGCAAACATGCAGTCAACAATTTTAGCAGAATCAAACATGTCGTGGTTCTATGTCTGACAGTAGAATGGGGGGTAGGTATGGAGAGGCAAGATCCTAGCTATGGAGCAGTTGTACACACGAGTGTTTTACGAGTTCAAGCCCTTATCGGAGGAAGTAACAGCCCTACGTCTCGGAGCCCGGAGGCAGTCGACTGGATTACATGTGTGAAAGGTACAGGGGTGCGAACCCTTCTACCAGTGGAGGGGGGTGGCTTATATAGAGGACGCCAGGACCCCAGCCAGCCCACGTAGCGGAGGGTTAAAGTACATTAAGGCCAGACGTTACTGGTAACGCCTTACATAAAGTGTCATCATGGCCATAAAGACTACTTAAATACAGACCGTTTGGATACAGACTAGATCTTGAACTCCTGATGGTCGAGTGAGTCTTCATGGTCGTGTGTCTTCAGGTTCGTCGAGTGTCTTCTAGCCGGTCAAGGGAATCCCTCTTGGTCGACTGGAAGACGGCTTCTTCTAAGAGATGCCCTTGGGAGGGTACCTTGGATAGGTCCGTAACCCTACCCTAGGTACATGACTTCATCAGTAGCCCCCGAATGGATCGAAGTTTGAGTGAGGACGGAGTTGGCAATCTTTCCGACCTGCTTTATGGTACTGTAAAGATGTTTTTGCTCTGGATCAATGACTTTCAAGTGAGGGTGTCAACTTTCGTTCAGTCGCCTTGATCCATTCTTTATATCTGTCGAGTGAACTTTATGAACTTGGAGATTTCCGAGCGGCGGATCGCAGGAGATCTTCCGTCTGACAAGTTGCCCTGTGGTTAGCGGATTTAGTGGGATCCGAATTTTGGGAAGCGCGCGAAGCGGAGAAGGCCGCGGTACTCGGATGGGATAAGGCAGGGACGCCTCGATTCCTGCGCCGCCTTTTTCGCCACGTATCGCGTGCGCGACTGTTTCAGGATTTGACAGGATTGCCTGGGCCTACCCGTCAGCCACTCGGAAGTGACCCCATATAAGGAACCAGGCGGAGGTTTTCCGAATAGTGCTTCCTCATTTTCTCCTCCCTCGTCTCCAGATTCATCTGCTGCGCTCGCCAACTGCCCAGCGCCGCTGCTCCGTTCCAGCTTCGTTGGCGACAATGGTGAAGGAGAAGACGGCGGCTTTGGAGCGGACGAAGAAGGCGACGGCGCAAGCGAAGGGGAGAGCACCAAGTCGGGGTGGATCCTCATCGCGGTCTCGCCTGCCGCAGGGTTGGATCCAAGGGGATTGGATCCGCTCGACCATCACCCAGAAGGACCTCGACGACCTAGTCAATGAGGGGCTGATCGAGCACGGAGCAGCGAGGCTTCCGAGGGCGGAGTGGCAACCGCAACCTCAGGAGGGTGAGTGCGTCCTCTTGGTGACTCATGTAGATCGAGGGTTTTCTCTGCCGCCGCATCTTTTCTTCCGAGGATTTCTGAATTTCTTCGGAGCTCAGCTTCACCATTTTAACCCAAATTCTATCGCCTATCTCTCCGCCTTTGTATCTTTGTGTGAGAATTTCTTGGGTTGTCGGCCGCACTGTGGCCTCTTCAAACATATATTCACTTGTCGTTCCCAGACGGTGAAAAAGGCCAGCCCCAATGACGAGAGAACCCAGGTGATCCAGATGTGTGGGGGTCTCGAGGTCCAGATGAGGAGTAAGAGCGCTTTCCCTGCTATGACCCTTCCCGAGTCGGTCAGAGGGTGGCAGTCGACCTGGTTCTACTGCCAAGACCGGTCGACGCCAGGGCAGTCGACCGGGCTCCCTCCCTTCTCTATGAGTCGAGTGAACAAGCCCTCCTCTCTGAAAGTAGTTCCGGAGGAGAAGGCTCAGGTGAAAATGTTGATGGAGCGAGTAGTTCAGTTGATTCGTGACGGCGTGACCGGCATGGACCTTCTAGAGGTTTTCCTTCGGCGGCGCATCCAACCACTCCAGTACTGGGGCCACCCGATGTGGCTATATTCTAGTACTAAAGACACCAGTCGGGTCCACCCAGAGGAGGTCGGCGATGCTACATTGGAGAGGTGGGTGACTGCCATCACAGGGAACAAGGACAACCCTCGTGGAGCTAGGAGGATCGTTCCACTCGACCAATCTTATGAGGTGGACAAGGTACGACTATTTTCCTCCGATTGCTCCGTCCATTCTGTTTCGTCGTAAATCAGTCGATTGACCTTTGTCTTGCTTGCTGTCTTTCAGGAAACCACTAAGTTGTACTCGATGCCCAACGGGGCGCAGGCACAGGCCGAAGAGGAGGAAGGAAGCGGAGGCGAAAGTCAAGAGGAGTGGGAGTCGGACGCCGATGAGGGCGAGGAAGACGCATGTTCTGACGAAGAGGAAGAGGAGGAGGAAGAGGAGGAGGAAGTTGCGCCTCCTCGTTCCGAAAGGAGGTCCAAGCTCGCCCACGACCATGCGGTCGATCGTGGCAAGGGAGTCGCGCCTGCTGGGCAGTCGACGAAACGTCCTCGGATAACTTCACCAGCGCCGACTGAAAAGGCGTCGAAGCAACCCCGAGCGGCCCCGTCAAAACCAGCGAAAGCCCTACCGAAGATGAGGATGGAGATTCCGACTGTCTCTGGGTAACGGTCGTAACTCATGTTTTCCATTCTTGGTCGATTCAATCGCCGACCGACTGATATTTGCAAATCGCAGTGCTGCTACTTCTAAGACTTCAGCCAGGCATGAGGATCAAGAAATGGAAGATGCTGCGACTTCTCAGCCTGGTATGATCTGCGCGGTTTCGCTTTCGGTCAATTGAATCTTTATTTTTGATTTTGAACTTCTTCTGCAGCTCCGCCTAACGTTGTCATCAATCTTCCTGACGATGACGACGAAGCGCCGCTGAGGCAGAGGAGGAGCAAGAAGGCGACTGTTGGCAAGGCTGCGCAGGTTACGTCAGCACCTGGACCACAGATTCCCGAGGGGAGCAATGTTGCTCGGGCTACCGTGTCCTTTGCGGAGCCGTTGACGGTTGCCCGCCCTTCGTCGTCGAGTGCTGACCCGCCTTCTCTCTTCTCCACCTACCACGTCCCGGAGGACCAAGCAAGCGCTGCCAAGGAAGCCATACGCCAGGCCGGGATTATGATGGAGCAGGTGAAGGCGATCCGAACCGCCAGCCAAGCAGCTTATGACGCGAGCTCAGCTCTCCAGAGCAATGTCCAGGTTAGTTGAACACCGACTGGAAATCTTGATATTTGTCATGCACCCACTGGGTGTGTCAATTCTACAATGGACTGCTGGCAGTCTTCTATAGTCTTTGTGTCTTGAGATTTCTCACTTTACTTGTTTCACGCGACCATGGTCGAGTGGAACAATGAAACTGGTGGGGGCACGCTGAGTGCACCCACTGGGTGTAGTCCCCGAGACCGTGGTCGATTGCTGGCAATCGGCTATGGTCTGAATTTTTTTTTTGATAGTTAACTGCTTTCGGTCGACTGATCGACTCTGAGTCTAGCGGATAGAGCTAGTGAGGGCATGCTGAGTGCACCCACTGGGTGTAGTCCCCGAGACTACAGTTGAATGTTTAGATTCATCTGTAGTCTTAGAAATAGTACGATTTTTCCTTTAGTCACTCGGAAGTGATCTGTCGTTGATGTTTGTCGACTGAACTTTCGCAGTAATCTTGTGACCTTGTTTCTCGTTATACCGAATTGGAGAACAAGTATATCCAGCTTGAGCTTGACCAAAAGCTTGTCCAAGAGAACTTCACGAAGGCGAAGGAGGAGGCAAAAGGTATGTTTGGTGAGAATCTTGACGACTGTCCTCGCTTCTTGCCTGTCTCCGAATCTGATCTTATTGTGATTTTCGCAGAAAAACTAAGGGATGCTCTGAAGAAGAAGGACCTTGACCTTGCTGAGGCGCAGAAAACGGCTGCAGACAAGACTAGGCTTGCAGAAGAGAAGTTGGCTTTCATCAACAAACTTGAAGAAGAAAACACTAATCTGAAAGCCGCTCTTGACGTGGCCAACCAAGAAGTCACTCGACTGAGGAATGCCAATATGGTCCTGGACGACAAAGCTGGTGAACTGGCAGGAAAGAAGAATGACTTGGAGCTTTATCTGGGAGGACTCGCCAAAAAGTTGTTCCTCATGCTCGAAGGTAACCTCTTATCTTCGATTGGTAGTTACTGACTTGCTGTAGGGGCGTTAGCTTATCCTTGAATCATGTCCACAGAATTCTGCCAAAACTTTGAAGAGAAGACTAGTCAAGTGGAGACTGGCTTGGATCCCATCAATTCTCCGGTGAAGGATGAAACTGCTATGAACGTGCTCCGCCTCAAGTCCCGCATTGCTGCAGTGGTCGATTACCTTGCAAGACTGAAGGCCGCTATATCGCGCATCGACACATCGCTCTGGCCAGAAGAAACGCTTCAGAACGACCTTGAGTCGCTGATGACTCGATTGAACGAGATTCCGAGTCGAGTGCAAGAGTGGAAGAAGTCTTCTGCCCGGTGCGGTGCTGACGTCGCTCTGTCTTTGGTCCGCGTCCACTTCAAAGAAGCGAGAGAAGACAAGCTGGTGTCTCTCAAGGTGGCCAATACTAGGAAGCATGACTTCCATTCTTTCATGGAGACCTTCATCGCGGCCGCCACTCGGATTGCAGATGGGATTGACCTGGACGAGTTCGTTGCGCCTTCCAGCCCTCCGTAGGAGGGGTAAAAACTGTTATGCTTGATGATTTGAATTTGCTCGGAATGCCGAGTGATTTTTGTAACCGCCAAACTTTAACAGGCTTGATGCCTGAGCACTCCTAGGTCCGTAAGACGTTATCCGAACTTGATTTGCCGTTTGAAATACGTTTGCTTCTTTTGGGCAACCATCTTCTTTTGGTTGGAGTCTATACTAGCATCTGTAATGCTCTTTTGCAAGTAGGAGTGGAGCACAAATTGTCGTCGACCTGTGCTCGTCACACTCGGGCAAGTGCTGAGTTGCAGCTAAGCCCCCGAGTGGGAGGTTTGCTCTCCACTCGGTAGATTTTTTTAGAAACTTAGGCGAGCGCTGGGCTGCAGCTAAGCCCCCGAGTGGGAGATTTGCTCTCCACTCGGTAGGTTTTTAGAAACTTAGGCGAGTGCTGGGCTGCAGCTAAGCCCCCGAGTGGGAGGTTTGCTCTCCACTCGGTAGGTTTTTTAGAAACTTAGGCGAGCGTTGGGC
>NC_041381.1:634796929-634835119 GCF_002162155.2 Triticum dicoccoides
CTAAGCCCCCGAGTGGGAGGTTTGCTCTCCACTCGGAAGGTTTTTTAGAAACTTAGGCGAGCGCTGGGTTGCAGCTAAGCCCCCGAGTGGGAGGTTTGATCTCCACTCGGTAGGATTTTAGAAACTTAGGCGAGCGCTGGGCTGCAGCTAAGTCCCCGAGTGGGAGGTTTGCTCTCCACTCGGAAGGTTTTTTAGAAACTTAGGCGAGCGCTGGGCTGCAGCTAAGCCCCCGAGTGGAAGACTGGCTTACCACTCGGTAGGATTTTGTTTACTTAGGCGAGTACTTGGACTGCAGCTAAGCCTCCGAGTGGAAGACTGGCTTATCACTCGGTAGGATTTTCAAAAACTTAGGCGAAACGGATTCGCAGCCAAGCCTTCGAGTGGAAGGCTGGCTTACCACTCGGCAGGATTTTTTACAAGCTTAGGCGAAACGGGTTCGCAGCTAAGCCACCCACTGGGGGACAGATTTATGAAAGCAAAAGCAATAACAATTTCTAAGAAAATTATGAAACTCTTGTCTTTGATGAATACACTATAAGAGTACTTTTATTACAACTCATCCGAATGGAAAACTTAAGTGTAGAAAGGGCGGAGTAAGTCCGCGTTCCATGCTCTGGGCTCGTCAATCTGGTGCTCGACATTGTAAAGGCGGTACGCCCCATTATGAAGAACCTTGGTGACGATGAAGGGACCTTCCCAAGTAGGAGCAAGCTTGTGTGGTTTCTGTTGATCCACTCGGAGGACTAAATCTCCCTCTTGGAAAGCTCGACTCTTCACATTTCTGGCATGGAAGCGACGCAAGTCCTGCTGGTAAATGGTCGATCGGATCAAGGCCATCTCTCTTTCTTCTTCTAGAAGATCGACTGCGTCCTGTCGGGCTTGCTCTGCTTCAGCTTCGGTGTAAAGTTCGGCTCGGGGCGCGTTGTGAAGCAGATCACTCGGCAAGACTGCTTCAGCTCCATAGACCAAGAAGAACGGAGTCCTCCCAGTCGACCAATTTGGCGTGGTCCTTAACCCCCAAAGCACCAACGGAAGTTCGTCGACCCATGCACCAGCTGCGTGTTTGAGGTCGCGCATCAGTCGGGGTTTCAGTCCTTTGAGAATTAAGCCATTTGCCCGTTCTGCTTGTCCATTCGACTGAGGGTGAGCGACTGAAGCATAGTCGACTCGTGTACCCTGAGATGCGCAGAAGGCTCTGAACTCTTCGGAGTCGAAGTTTGACCCATTGTCCGTGATGATACTGTGGGGAACTCCATATCTGAACACCAACTTCCTGATGAAGCTGACGGCGGTGCCGACATCCAAATTCTTGATGGGTTTAGCCTCGATCCACTTAGTGAACTTGTCGACTGCTACCAACACATGGGTGTAGCCGTTTCTGCCTGTCCTCAGAGGTCCAACCATATCCAGTCCCCACACAGCAAAAGGCCAGACGAGTGGAATGGTCTTCAAGGCCGAGGCGGGTTTGTGTGACATATTGGAGTAAAATTGACATCCTTCACACTTGTCGACTATCTCTTTCGCCATCTCATTTGCTCTGGGCCAATAGAAACCAGCTCGGTATGCTTTAGCCACGATGGTCCGAGAAGACGCATGATGGCCACAGGTCCCCAAGTGGATGTCGTTGAGAATCATTCGACCTTCTTCTGGTGTTATGCATTTCTGGTTGACTCCAGTCGCACTTTCCCTGTATAACTGTCCCCTCATGACGGTGAAGGCTTTGGATCGGCCGACGATCTCCCGAGCCTCTTCTTCATTCTCGGGGAGCTCTTTTCTCAGAATATAGGTGATATAGGGCACTGTCCAATCGGGAGTGATGACCAGAACTTCCATGACCAAGTCGAGCACAGCTGGGACCTCGACTTCAGTCGGATCTGTGGCGCTTTTTGGCTGCGGGGCTTCCTCGGTGAAAGGATCTTCTTGAACCGACGGCGTGTGAACATGCTCCAAGAACACGTCACTCGGAATAGCTTCCCTCTTGGAACCTATCTTGGCCAAGTCATCGGCTCCTTGATTTTTCAGTCGGGGAACGTGATGGAGCTCTAATCCCTCAAATTTCTTCTCCAGCTTTCTGACTGCATTGCAGTATCCAGTCATGGCTGGGCTTCTGACGTCCCACTCCTTCATCACTTGATTGACCACTAAGTCCGAGTCGCCGTAGACCATGAGGCGATGGACGCCGAGTGAAATGGCCATACGCAACCCATACAAGAGTGCTTCGTATTCTGCTTCATTGTTGGAGGAATCAAAGTGAATCTGGAGTACATATCTGAGCTTATCTCCTCGGGCGGAAACCAAGACCACCTCTGCACCGGAACCATTCAGCATTTTGGAGCCATCGAAGAACATAGTCCAGTGCTCCGAGTGAACTTGGGTTGGTAACTGATGTTCGGTCCACTCGGCGAGGAAATCTGCTATTGCTTGGGACTTGATAGCTTTCTTTGCCTCAAATCTGATATCAAGGGGAAGAAGTTCAATCGCCCATTTTGCCACTCGACCGGTTGCGTCTCTGTTGTGTAGAATCTCTGATAAGGGGGCGTCGGTGACGACTGTGATAATATGGTCAGAGAAGTAGTGGGCAACTTTCTTCGTGGTCATGTAAATCCCATATACAAGCTTCTGATAATGAGGGTATCGTTGCTTGGACGGGGTTAGGACTTCGGAAATGTAATACACTGGGCGTTGAACTTTGAAGGCTTTTCCTTCCTATTTCCGCTCGACCGTAAGTACAGTACTAACGACTTGTCCTGTGGCTGCAATGTAAAGCAGCAAAGGCTCTTTGCTGATTGGGGCAGCAAGCACCGGCTGGGTGGAAAGCAGGGTTTTTAACTCTGCAAACGCTGCATCAGCTTCTGGAGTCCACTCGAACTTGTCTGACTTCTTCATCAGTCAGTAAAGAGGCAATGCCTTTTCACCGAGGTGAGACATGAATCGACTTAATGCGGCCAAGCATCCAGTAAGTTTCTGGACATCGTGCACACGCATGGGGCGTTTCATTCGGAGTATAGTGCCAACTTTTTCTGGGTTATCGTCGATTCCCTGTTCGGAAACGAGAAAATCGAGTAACTTTCTGCCAGGAACTCCGAATGTGCATTTTGATGGATTAAGCTTGATATCATACCTCCTGAGGTTGGCAAATGTTTCAGCTAGGTCAGTCAGCAGGTCGGAACCTTTCCGTGTCTTGACCACAATGTCATCCATGTACGCTTCCACATTCTGACTGATTTGAGTGAGCAAACACTTCTGAATCATCCTCATGAACGTGGCTCCGGCATTCTTGAGGCTGAATGGCATGGTGACATAACAGAAGCACCCGAATGGGGTGATGAAAGCCGTTTTGATCTCATCGGGTCCAAACAGACGGATCTGATGGTACCCGGAATAAGCGTCCAAGAAAGAAAGTCGCTCACATCCCGCAGTCGAGTCGACTATTTGGTCGATGCGGGAAAGAGGAAAATGATCTTTCGGGCAGGCCCGATTGATATGCTTGAAATCGATGCACATGCAAAGAGAATTGTCCTTTTTGGGGACCATGACGACATTGGCGAGCCACTCGGAGTGGTAAATCTCTCGGATAAACTCTGCTGCTAGGAGTCGAGCCACTTCTTCGCCAATGGCCTTCCTTTTCTAGACGGCGGGCCGTCGCAGATGTTCCTTCACAGGTTTTGCCTTCGAGTCGACTCATAGATGATGCTCAGCCAGTCCCCTGGGTACACCCGGCATGTCAGAAGGTTTCCATGTGAAGATGTCCCAGTTCTCACGGAGGAACTGGATGAGCGCTTCTTCCTATTTGGGGTCAAGTGTTGTGGAGATATGAGTCGGAGCAGCGTTTGGGTCGGTCGGGTGGATGTGAACTGGTTTTGCCTCACCGGACGACTGAAACGCTGATTCTGTGGCAGGCTTCTTGGCTCGCAACAAATCACTCGGGTCTGCGTTCCTTTGGTGTTCCTGCCACTCTTCTGCCACCATCTGAGCATCGGCGATCTTCGAGCCCTTCTGGAAGCACTCTTCTGCCTTCTTGCGGTTACCAGTGACAGTGATCACGCCTTTAGGGCCTGGCATCTTTAGTTTGAGGTACACGTAACAAGGTCGAGCCATAAAACGTGCATATGCTGGTCTGCCCAAAATTGCATGATAGGCACTCTGGAAATCCACAACCTCAAATTTCAGCTTCTCTTTGCGGAAATTCTTTGAATCGCCAAAAACTACATCAAGAGCAATTTGACCGAGTGACGCGGCCTTCTTGCCAGGAATGACTCCATAAAAACTCATATTGCTCGTGCTCAGTTTGGACATCGGGATGCCCATCCCTTTCAGTGTCTCAGCATACAGTATATTCAAACTGCTGCCGCCATCCATCAACACTTTGGTCAGTCGAGTGCCCTCAACGACCGGGTCGACCACCAACGCTTGCCTCCCAGGGGTGGCTATGTGCGTGGGGTGATCAGATTGGTCGAACATAATGGCAGTATGAGACCACTTCAGGTAATTGGGTGTTGACGGAGCAGCCATGTTCACCTCGGTTTATAACTTTCAGTCGGTTTTTGCTCTCAACATCGGCAAAAATCATCAAGGTGGAATTGACCTGCGGATATTCTCCGTCACTATCCTCCTTGTCCTCAACTTTGTCCGACTCTTTTTCTTTGTCCTTGGACTGCTTCCCTTGGAACTGCTGTATCAGGAGTCCACATTGTCGAGTGGTATGCTTCGGGTAGATGAAATTACCCTCTTCGTCCTTCTTGGTGTGGATGCGACATGGCAAATCCAACACGTCATTTCCTTCCTTATCTTTTACCTTCTTGGGGTTCCAAGGCCCCTTGGGTTTCCCTTTGAATTTTCCTTGGTTCAGGGCCAAGGCTTCTCCAAGTGCGGCTGGCTCAGCTTTACGCTTTTGCTTCCGACTGGAATTTTCACCTCCGGTGTCCTGGGCGACTGACTTGTGTTTGCCGCTCCGGAGCCGATCCTCTTCCTCACCATTGGCATATTCGGTGGCTATTTCCATCATTCGACTCAGAGACATGTCTCCGGTTCGACCGAATTTCAGGCTTAGCTCTCTGTACTTTACGCCCTCCTTGAAGGCGCAGACCGCCTGGTGATCGGATACATTTTCTACTGTATGATGCAGTGTGATCCACCTCTGGATGTAATCTCTCAGAGTCTCATTCGACTTCTGTACATAAGATTGCAGCTCTGTCAGCCCCGCTGGCCGCTTGCACGTTCCTTCGAATGTCCTGACAAACACTCGGGAGAGGTCCTCCCACGTGTAGATGCTGCTGGGCGTCAACTGATTCAGCCATGCCCTAGCTGACCCTTCCAACATGAGAGGCAAATGTTTCATGGCCACCTCGTCATTTCCATCGCCGATCTGAACAGCCACTCGGTAGTCCTCAAGCCAAGTGTTAGGCTTGGACTCACCGTTGAACTTGCTGACTCCAGTCACCAACCTGAAGTTGGGAGGAATCATCGCGGCTCTGATGGCTCTGCTGAAACACTCTGGTCCGGAGACGTGCACTCCGCTGCTGGTGGGTATGTCTCTGTCATTACCATCTCTGTGGGCTCTGTTCCGGTCGACCAGACCTTGAACGATGATGGATCTCGCGTCAAAGCCTGGTTCTCTAGGGTCGACTGGAATTCTTCGTCCGCCACTGTACTGGCGTTTGTCATCTTGCTGTTGAGGCATATATGATCCACCTCTTCGGGGAGGGGTGGGCACTCGACGTCGATCGTTGCGATCGACTCGGTGATCATCCTGCTCATAGTTCCTGTACTAATCGTGTTGGTCGCCATGCCCTTCACGCCTCGGGGGCGATCTGGGGCTATGAGCTGACTGGACAGTATTCACCGCCACGGACCTGCTATGAATCATGTTCTGCGACTGCGACATAGCCGAATTCTGATCTCCAGCTGCCCGGAGCAAATCCCTGATCTGCATCAAGCCTCTGCCAGCCTCTGACTGGGAAGGCTGAATCGACTCTGCTATACGTGTTGCAGCTGCCAAATTCTGGATTGGAGTGCGGTATACCTGAGTCGGAGGTTTAAAGAGTTGGCGTCGACTGGAGTCCGGGACCCGTTGACGCGCGCGCTCGTCGAGTGCTCGCTGAAGGTTCTCCAGTCGAGTGCGCTCAGCCAGGTTGGCCAAGCGTGCGTCTTCTAAGGTGCGGGCCTCAGGGGTTTCTCCAACGATCGGAGTATGAAGCGCATCCATGTTCCGGCGGCGAAGCTCTTCCCTCTGCTGCGAGTCGAGGGGCTCGGGGCGGTACTCCTCATGATCGTGCGACGGATCGCCCCCGCCGTTGCCTCCCTCGATGCCAGGAAAGCCGGGAGGAACGTGCGGCCCATTGACCATCAGGACCTCCGCCGCCGGATCACTGCTGTCGCATTCGGATGCAGTCTCTGCGGAGCCAGTCGACAGGTCGAACAGGCCGTAGAGAGATTCGTCAGGCTCGATTGCCGCGACTTGGGCAGCGCTCGACTGGTGAGCCACTACGTGCCTCGCCCACCGCTGGAGCCTCGACCGACCGGAGCGCTTACGCCGGCGAGAAGCTGGGAGGGAGGATGACACGAAAACTGACCGATATGGAGTCGACAGTTGCCGCAGAAGGACGCCGCGGACGCATGCTCGAAAATGCGTTGCTCCGCGGACCGGGAGCGCATCCACATCGAGCGGAGCCTCCTGCAGCCAGGCAGAGTCGTCGGCGACGAACGTGAGCGCGCCGAGACGGATCTCGCGGCCCTCAACCAGAAATCCGCCTGAAACCATGATGATGGGAATCGAAAAGATTGCAACTTCTCCAACAAGTCGCTAAGACACCGGCCCCATGGTGGGCACCAACTGTCGTGGTTCTAAGTCTGACAGTAGAATGGGGGTAGGTATTGAGAGGCAAGATCCTAGCTATGGAGCAGTTGTACACACGAGTGTTTTACGAGTTCAGGCCCTTCTCGGAGGAAGTAACAGCCCTACGTCTCGGAGCCCGGAGGCGGTCGACTGGATTACGTGTGTGAAAGGTATAGGGGTGCGAACCCTTCTACCAGTGGAGGGGGGTGGCTTATATAGAGGACGCCAGGACCCAGCCAGCCCACGTAGCGGAGGGTTAAAGTACATTAATGCCAGACGTTACTGGTAACGCCTTACATAAAGTGTCATCATGGCCATAAAGACTACTTAATTACAGACCGTTTGGATACAGAGTAGATCTTGAACTCCTGATGGTCGAGTGAGTCTTCATGGTCGAGTGTCTTCAGGTTCGTCGAGTGTCTTCTAGCCGGTCGAGTGGAATCCCTCTTGGTCGACTGGAAGACGGCTTCTTCTAAGAGATGCCCTTGGGGAGGGTACCTTGGATAGGTCCGTAACCCTACCCTAGGTACATGACTTCATCACCCATGGTGCATGAATACTCACCCGAACCCCTCGATCAATATATGCAGCCCCGTGATTGTTGAGAAGGGAATTAAGGCCCTGCACACATATAAGAAAGAGGTATGGAGACATAGGGCAGCCCTGCCTGAGCCCCCTCGTAGGATCAAAAAATGGCAAAAGCTCACCATTTACCTTGATTGTGAATCGAACAGATGTGACACATTTCATAATGAGGCTGATAAAGCGATCACCAAAACCCAGCCTGGCCATCATTGCTTCGAGATAGTGCCACTCCACTCTATCCTATGCTTTGAGCATGTCCAGTTTCACCGCACAACTTGCATTCTTTCCTCTTCTCCTTCTGCGAATGGTGTGAACACATTCATAAGCAACCAAAACATTATCCATGATCAAACGACCTGGTACAAACGCGCTCTGTTCTTCTCCAATGACATCATCAAGTATGAGCCGAACCCGGTTGGCCAAAACCTTCACTGCTATTTTATACAAAACCGGGCAAAGAGAAATTGGCCTATATTTGGAAATTTTCTGCGGATTCCGGACCTTTGGGATTAGCGTGATAGCCGTATCATTGAGTCCAAGAGTTAGCTCACCACTGTTGAGAAATCCCAGAATTGCCCTTGTTACATCTTCCCCAACGACATCCCAATGGCATTGGTAAAAACCGGCCGTAAATCCGTCTACTCCTGGAGCCTTCGACGGGGCCATCTCAAATAGAGCGTCCTTGACCTCGGTCGCCGAAAATTCCTTCTCAAGTATATGATTCATGGCCTCCGACACTCTTGGTTGGACGTATTGTAACAGTTCCTCCATAGGCGCGTAACCCTAAGACTGGTATAGAGCCTTATAGAAGTCCATGATTTCAGTTTTGACCTCCACTGGATCAGTGCACTGCTGGCCATCCACTCTTTCCAGTGAGGTAATTCGATTTGTACATTTTTGTTGTGTTGCCTGTGCTTGGAAGTATCCCGTATTCCGGTCTCCTTCATGAAGCCAAGACACACGAGATCGCTGCTTTAGCCAGATTTCTTCCTGGCGCAATGCTTCGCGCAACTGTTTAGCAACACTCTTTTCCTCCTCCGTCGGGCCACGGCCCATCGAAGCTCTGCGCAATCTGTCAAGGCGGGCTTGAAGACGACGCACCTTTTTCTGCATGTTGTCGAACTCGCGATTACCCCAAGCACCCAGCTGGGTCTGAACCTCAGCAAGGGCCTCGATGATGCCTTGGAGACCGTCCCGCCCGGCTCCCGCTCTCCACATTGACCGCACCTTCTCATCGTAGTCTGCATGACACTGCCATACGTTTTCGTAACGAAAAGAATGATTGCCCCGTGTCCAGTCGGTCTCCATACTTGTTCTCAGCTCCGCAACCACAAAGCAGTGGTCTGATTCAACACTGCTTATGTGCTTCACGCTTGTGTATTCAAACAGATCAAGGAAACTAGAGTTGACCATTGCTCGGTCTAGTCTTGCTTTGACGTTCATCTCCCCTTGCTGCCTGTTATCCCATGTAAAAGGGACACCGCGCCACCCCACATCCTGGAGTGCGCAATCCGCTGCTTCCCGAAAAGCACACATTTGGCTCTCTGGTCTAGCATTGACTCCGAAGTGCTCATCTCAATCAAGAGTTTCGTTGAAATCGCCCATGCGAATCCATGCTTCATGGTGTACAGCAAATAACGTACGCAAGAACCTCCAGCTATGATGTCTATTTTCCACCCGAGGTTCTCCGTAAAAACCCATAAACCGCCAACTTTTATTATCTTTCTTGACTTTTACATCAATATGTGATCGGCTGTAGTTTTGAACAGACACTTCTGCGTCTCTTGACCAGAAAAGACCAATTCCTCCACTAAGCCCGTCGCTATCGACAGCAAAACAACCAGAGAAACCTAAACTAAATTTTAGATCCTCCACACGCTTGCCCTTGATTTTTTTTTCCATGACAAACAGAAGGGCGGGGCCTTCTTGCTTCACAACTTTGCGAAGCTCTCGAACTGTCCAAGGGTTCCCAAGCCCTCGGCAGTTCCATCCTTCTTGCTTCACAACTTTGCGAAGCTCTCGAACTGTCCAAGGGTTCCCAAGCCCTCGGCAGTTCCATGATAAAACACTCATTGATTCAGGCAGGGCTGACCCGCAGCCCCTGCCGAAGATTCAGATGATGGTGGCGTTGGCTTTTTCTTCTTCGGATCCCTTTCTCTGAAGGTATAAAGCAAGAAATCTATTAGACAGTTATAAGAGTCCAAATACTTTTGTACACGTACGAAGAGCTTTTGTTGGTTAGTCAGCTTGTTTTCCAAGCTATGTCACTTCGGTCGGCTATTAAAGCCTAGGGTGTGCGTCATGTAAGACAGGTTATTTTTTATGAAATAGACACGATGTGTTTTTCATGGTAAACACTCGTATCAAGTTTTTGAGGGATCTTTAGAAAACCTCTGTGTTGCGATTTCTTTTTGTGAAAATTGTTTTGTGCGTGAGTACTTTCGTCGAGATTGGTTTTCTCGTGCTGGGTCGCAAGGTTCAAACCCTCTACTTCGTGTACATCGCGTGCGCAGGCGAGAGGTTGCTACTGCTGATGGTGGAGTGTCATGAAAGGTCAGGCCACAACAACAGGTCGGATCTCGCCGTGAGATTCGGTCTACATCAATGGATGGCCAGGCCAGGGTGGCCTAAGATAAAGAAGAAACCGAGCATGTCACCAGCTGTACAAGCTGGTGACGTGCCGGCGGTGGCCTTCCTAGGACCCAAGCGGCGGTGACCTCCTGTGTTCTATTTTCCCTCGAAGTTGCCAGCGGACGTGGACGCGGATGCGCTGGCCACCGACTCGCCGATCTCCTCCATGCACCCTTTTTCTTTCTCTGTCTGCATGGGGCGGCTACGTGTGCGTCAACGGCGGATGGAGCGGTCGTAGGCACCGGAGGGGTGGTATGACGCGGTGTCGTCCAGGCTGGTGTCGCCGTGCTCCCCTCTGTTCCGGCCTGGAGCAACTTGCCACTCCTTCACGGGCTGGCTTGGAGCGGCGAGTTGCTGAACCACGCTCCGGATTGGGCTGCAACTTGCTCCATCGGCCCAGGGAAGGGAGGTGGTGTTGGGGAACGTTGCAGAAAACAAAAATTTTCCTACTCGTTTCACCAAGATCATCTAGGAGTTCATCTAGCAACGAGTGATTAGATGCATCTACATACCTTTGTAGATCGCGAGCGGAAGCGTTCAAAAGAACGGTGATGATGTAGTCGTACTCGACGTGATCCAAATCACCGATGACCAGCGCCGAACGGACGGCACCTCCGCGTTCAACACACGTACGGAACAGCCACGTCTCCTCCTTCTTAATCCAGCAAGGGAGGGAGGAGAGGTTGAGGGAGATGGCACCAGCAGCAGCACGACGGCGTGGTGTTGATGGAGCTGCAGTACTCCGGCAGAGCTTCGCTAAGCACTATGGAGGTGAAGGAGGTGTTGGGGAGGGAGAAGGAGGCAACCAAAGGCCAAGGCGTTCAGGTATGAAGTCCCTCCTCTCCCCCACTATATATAGGAGGGCCAAGGGGGGTGGCCGGCCCTAGGAGATCCAATCTCCTAGGGGGTGCGGCGGCCAAGGGGGGTTTCCCTCCCCCCCAAGGCACCTAGGAGGTGCCTTCCCCTCCTAGGACTCTTTCCCCCTCAAACCCTAGGCGCATGGGCCTATGTGGGGCTGGTACCCTTGGCCCATTAGGCCAAGGCGCACCCCCTACAGCCCATGTGGCCCCCCCGGGCAGGTGGACCCACCCGGTGGACCCCCGGGACCCTTCCGGTGGTCCCGGTACAATACCGATAACCCCGAAACTTGTCCCGATGCCCGAAACAGGACTTCCCATATATAAATCTTTACCTCTGGACCATTCCGGAACTCCTCGTGACGTCCGGGATCTCATCCGGGACTCCGAACAACATTCGGGTTACTGCATATACATATCCCTACAACCCTAGCGTAACTGAACCTTAAGTGTGTAGACCCTACGGGTTCGGGAGACAAGCAGACATGACCGAGACGACTCTCCGGTCAATAACCAACAGCGGGATCTGGATACCCATGTTGGCTCCCACATGCTCCACGATGATCTCATCGGATGAACCACGATGTCGAGGATTCTATCAACCCCGTACGCTATTCCCTTTGTCTATCGATATGTTACTTGCCCGAGATTCGATCGTCGGTATCCCAATACCTCGTTCAATCTCGTTACCGGCAAGTCACTTTACTCGTACCGTAATGCATGATCCCGTGACCAGACACTTGGTCACTCTGAGCTCATTATGATGATGCATTACCGAGTGGGCCCAGTGATACCTCTCCGTCATACGGAGTGACAAATCCCAGTCTTGATCCATGTCACCCAACAGACACTTTCAGAGATACCCGTAGTCTACCTTTATAGTCACCCAGTTACGTTGTGACGTTTGGCATACCCAAAGCACTCCTACGGTATCCGGGAGTTACACGATCTCATGGTCTAAGGGAAAGATACTTGACATTGGAAAACTCTAGCAAACGAACTATACGATCTTGTGCTATGTTTAGGATTGGGTCTTGTCCATCACATCATTCTCCTAATGATGTGATCTCGTTATCAATGACATCCAGTGTCCATAGTCAGGAAACCATGACTATCTGTTGATCAACGAGCTAGTCAACTAGAGGCTCACTAGGGACATGTTGATGTCTGTTATTCACACATGTATTACGATTTCCGGATAACACAATTATAGCATGAATAAAGACAATTATCATGAACAAGGAAATATAATAATAATGCTTTTATTATTGCCTCTAGGGCATATTTCCAACAGTCTCCCACTTGCACTAGAATCAATAATCTAGTTACATTGTGATGAATCGAACACCCATGGAATTCTGGTGTTGATCATGTTTTGCTCTAGGGAGAGGTTTAGTCAACGGATCTGATACATTCAGGTCCGTATGTACTTTACAAATCTCTATGTCTCCATCTTGAACATTTTCACGAATGGAGTTGAAGCGACGCTTGATGTGCCTTGTCTTCTTGTGAAACCTGGGCTCCTTGGCAAGTGCAATAGCTCCAGTGTTGTCACAGAAGAGCTTGATCGGCCCCGACGCATTGGGTATGACTCCTAGGTCGGTGATGAACTCCTTCACCCATATTGCTTCATGTGCTGCCTCCGAGGCTGCCATGTACTCCGCTTCACTTGTAGATCCCGCCACGACGCTTTGCTTGCAACTGCACCAGCTTACTGCCCCACCATTCAAAATATACACGTATCCGGTTTGTGACTTAGAGTCATCCAGATCTGTGTCGAAGCTAGCGTCGACGTAACCCTTTACGACGAGCTCTTCGTCACCTCCATAAACGAGAAACATTTCCTTAGTCCTTTTCAGGTACTTCAGGATATTCTTGACCGCTGTCCAGTGTTCCTTGCCAGGATTACTTTGGTACCTTCCTACCAAACTTACGGCAAGGTTTACATCAGGTCTGGTACACAGCATGGCATACATAATAGAACCTATGGCTGAGGCATAGGGATGACGCTCATCTCTTCTATATCTTCTGCCGTGGTCGGACATTGAGCTGAGCTCAATTTCATACCTTGCAACACAGGCAAGAACCCCTTCTTGGATTGATCCATATTGAACTTCTTCAATATCTTATCAAGGTATGTGCTTTGTGAAAGACCTATGAGGCGTCTCGATCTATCTCTATAGATTTTGATGCCTAATATATAAGCAGCTTCTCCAAGGTCCTTCATTGAAAAACTTTTATTCAAGTAGGCCTTGATGCTGTCCAAGAGTTCTATATCATTTCCCATCAAAAGTATGTCATCTACATATAATATGAGAAATGCTACAGAGCTCCCACTCACTTTCTTGTAAACGCAGGCTTCTCCATAAGTCTGTGTAAACCCAAACGCTTTGATCATCTCATCAAAGCGAATGTTCCAACTCCGAGATGCTTGCACCAGCCCATAAATCGAGCGTTGGAGCTTCCACACTTTGTCAGCATTCTTAGGATCGACAAAACCTTCCGGCTGCATCATATACAATTCTTCCTTAAGGAAACCATTAAGGAATGCCGTTTTGACGTCCATTTGCCATATCTCGTAATCATAGAATGCGGCAATTGCTAACATGATTCGGACGGACTTCAGCTTCGCTACCGGTGAGAAAGTCTCATCGTAGTCAACCCCTTGAACTTGTCGATAACCCTTAGCGACAAGCCGAGCTTTATAGATGGTCACATTACCATCCGCGTCTGTCTTCCTCTTAAAGATCCATTTATTTTCTATGGCTCGCCGCTCAACGGGCAAGTCAGTCAAAGTCCATACTTTGTTTTCATACATGGATCCTATCTCGGATTTCATGGCTTCTAGCCATTTGTCGGAATCCGGGCCCGCCATCGCTTCTTCATAGTTCGAAGGTTCACCATTGTCTAACAGCATGATTTCCAAGATAGGGTTGCCGTACCACTCTGGTGCGGAACGTGTCCTTGTGGACCTTCGAATTTCAGTAGGGGCTTGATCAGAAGTATCTTGATCATTTTCATTAACTTCCTCTCTAGTCGGTGCAGGCACCTCAGGAACATTTTCTTGAGTTGCGCCATTTTCCGGTTCAAGAGGTAATACCTCATCAAGCTCTACTTTCCTCCCACTTACTTCTTTCGAGAGAAACTCTTTCTCCAGAAAGGACCCATTCTTGGCAACAAAGATCTTGCCTTCGGATCTGAGGTAGAAGGTGTACCCAATAGTTTCTTTTGGGTATCCTATGAAGACGCATTTTTCCGACTTAGGTTCGAGCTTTTCAGGTTGAAGTTTCTTGACATAAGCATCGCATCCCCAAACTTTTAGAAACGACAGCTTAGGTTTCTTCCCAAACCATAATTCATACGGTGTCGTCTCAACGGATTTCGACGGAGCCCTATTTAAAGTGAATGCGGCAGTCTCTAAAGCATAGCCCCAAAAAGAAAGCGGTAAATCGGTAAGAGACATCATAGATCGCACCATATCTAACAGAGTGCGATTACGACGTTCGGACACACCATTACGCTGAGGTGTTCCAGGCGGCGTGAGTTGTGAAACTATTCCACATTTTCTTAAGTGTGCCCCAAACTCGTGACTCAAGTATTCTCCTCCACGATCTGATCGTAGAAACTTGATTTTCCTGTCACGTTGATTTTCAACCTCACTCTGAAATTCCTTGAACTTTTCAAAGGTTTTAGACTTGTGTTTCATTAAGTAGATATACCCATACCTACTTAAATCATCAGTGAGAGTGAGAACATAACGATAGCCACCGCGAGCCTCAACACTCATCGGACCGCACACATCAGTATGTATGATTTCCAATAAGTCGGTTGCTCGCTCCATTGTTCCTGAGAACGGAGTCTTGGTCATTTTACCCATAAGGCATGGTTCGCACGTGTCAAATGATTCATAATCAAGAGACTCTAAAAGTCCATCAGCATGGAGCTTCTTCATACGTTTGACACCTATGTGACCAAGGCGGCAGTGCCACAAGTATGTGGGACTATCATTATCAACCTTACTTCTTTTGGTACTCACATTATGAACATGTGTAGCATCACGTTCGAGATTCATAAAGAATAAACCATTCACCATAGGAGCATGACCATAAAACATATCTCTCAAAAAAATGGAACAACCATTATTCTCAGATTTAAAAGAGTAGCCATCTCGAATTAAACGAGATCCCGATACAATGTTCATGCTCAAAGCTGGCACTAAATAACAATTATTAAGGTTTAAAACTAATCCCGAAGGGAGATGCAGAGGTAGCGTGCCGACGGTGATCACATTGACCTTGGAACCATTCCCGACGCGCATCGTCACCTCGTCCTTTGCCAGTTTCCGCTTATTCCGCAGCCCCTGCTTTGAGTTACAAATGTGAGCAACTGCACCGGTATCAAATACCCAGGAGCCACTACGGGCACTAGTAATGTACACATCAATTACATGTATATCACATATACCTTTGGTTTTGCCGGCCTTCTTATCCGCTAAGTACTTAGGGCAGTTCCGCTTCCAGTGACCGCTTCCCTTGCAATAAAAGCACTCAGTCTCGGGCTTGGGTCCATTCTTTGGCTTCTTCCCGGCAGCTTGCTTGCCGGGCGCGGCAACCTCCTTGCCGTCCTTCTTGAAGTTCTTTTTACCCTTGCCTTTCTTGAACTTAGTGGTTTTATTGACCATCAACACTTGATGTTCCTTCCTGACTTCTACCTCTGCTGATTTCAGCATAGCAAATACTTCAGGAATGGTCTTTTCCATCCCCTGCATATTGAAGTTCATCACAAAGCTCTTGTAGCTTGGTGGAAGCGACTGGAGGATTCTGTCAATGACCGCATCATCCGGGAGATTAACTCCCAGCTGAGTCAAGCGGTTATGCAACCCAGACATAGTGAGTATGTGCTCACTGACAGAACTGTTTTCCTCCATCTTATAGCTGAAAAATTTGTCGGAGACTTCATATCTCTCGACCCGGGCATGAGCTTGGAAAACCATTTGCAGCTCTTCGAACATCTCATATGCTCCATGTCTCTCAAAACGCTTTTGGAGCCCCGGCTCTAGGCTGTAAAGCATGCAGCACTGAACGAGGGAGTAGTCATCGAAACATGCCTGCCAAGCGTTCATAACATCTTGTTCTGCAGGGAGAACGGGTGCGTCACCAAGCGGTGCTTGTAGGACATAATCTTTCTTGGCAGCTATGAGGATGATCCTCAGGTTCCGGACCCAGTCCGTATAGTTGCTGCCATCGTCTTTCAGCTTAGTTTTCTCTAGGAACGCGTTGAAGTTGAGGACTACGTTGGCCATTTGATCTATAAGACATATTGCAAAGATTTTAGACTAAGTTCATGATAATTAAGTTCAACTAATCAAATTATTAGTGAACTCCCACTTAGATTAGACATCCCTCTAGTCATCTAAGTATTACATGATCCAAGTTAAACTAGACCGTGTCCGATCATCACGTGAGACGGACTAGTCAACATCGGTGAACATCTTCATGTTGATCGTATCTTCTATACGACTCATGCTCGACCTTTCGTCTTCTGTGCTCCGAGGCCATGTCTGTACATGCTAGGCTCGTCAAGTCAACCTAAGTGTTTGCATGTGTAAATCTGTCTTACACCCGTTGTATGTGAACGTCTGAATAAAACACCCGATCATCACGTGGTGTTTTGAAACAGCGAACTGTCGCAACGGTGCACAGTTAGGGGGAACACTTCTTGAATTTATTGTGAGGGATCATCTTATTTACTACCGTCGTTCTAAGTAAACAAGATGCAAAATATGATAAACATCACATGCAATCAAATAATAAACGTGACATGATATGGCCAATATCACATAGCTCCTTTGATCTCCATCTTGGGGCTCCATGATCATCTTGTCACCGTCTTGACACCATGATCTCCATCATCATGATCTCCATCATCGTGTCTCCATGAAGTTGCTCGCCAACTATTACTTCTACTACTATGGCTAACGCGTTTAGCAATAAAGTAAAGTAATTTACATGGCGTTTCTCGATGACACGCAGGTCATTAAAAGAATAAAGACAACTCCTATGGCTCCTGCCGGTTGTCATACTCATCGACATGCAAGTCGTGAATCCTATTACAATAGCATGAACATCTCATACATCACATATAGATCATTCATCATTCATCACAACTTTGGCCATATCATATCACAAACCACTTGCTGCAAAAACAAGTTAGACGTCCTCTAATTGTTGTTGCAAGTTTTACGTGGCTGAATTAGGGTTCTAGCAAGAACGTCTTCTTACCTACATTAAAGCCACAACGTGATTTGTCAACTTCTATTTACCCTTCATAAGGACCCTATTCATCGATTCCGCTCCAACTAAAGTGGGAGAGACAGACACCCGCCAGCCACCTTATGCAACTAGTGCATGTTAGTCGGTGGAACCGGTCTCACGTAAGCGTACGTGTAAGGTTGGTCCGGGCTGCTTCATCCCACAATACCGCTGAAGCAAGAAAGGACTAGTAACGGCAAGAAAGTTGACAAATCTACGCCCACAACAAATTGTGTTCTACTCGCGCAAGAAGAACTACGCATAGACCTAGCTCATGATGCCACTGTTGGGGAACGTTGCAGAAAACAAAAATTTTCCTACTCGTTTCACCAAGATCATCTAGGAGTTCATCTAGCAACGAGTGATTAGATGCATCTACATACCTTTGTAGATCGCGAGCGGAAGCGTTCAAAAGAACGGTGATGATGTAGTCGTACTCGACGTGATCCAAATCACCGATGACCAGCGCCGAACGGACGGCACCTCCGCGTTCAACACACGTACGGAACAGCCACGTCTCCTCCTTCTTGATCCAGCAAGGGAGGGAGGAGAGGTTGAGGGAGATGGCACCAGCAGCAGCACGACGGCGTGGTGTTGATGGAGCTGCAGTACTCCGGCAGAGCTTCGCTAAGCACTATGGAGGTGAAGGAGGTGTTGGGGAGGGAGAAGGAGGCAACCAAAGGCCAAGGCGTTCAGGTATGAAGTCCCTCCTCTCCCCCACTATATATATAGGAGGGACAAGGGGGGTGGCCGGCCCTAGGAGATCCAATATCCTAGGGGGTGCGGCGGCCAAGGGGGGTTTCCCTCCCCCCCAAGGCACCTAGGAGGTGCCTTCCCCTCCTAGGACTCTTTCCCCCTCAAACCCTAGGCGCATGGGCCTATGTGGGGCTGGTACCCTTGGCCCATTAGGCCAAGGCGCACCCCCTACAGCCCATGTGGCCCCCTCGGGACAGGTGGACCCACCCGGTGGACCCCCGGGACCCTTCCGGTGGTCCCGGTACAATACCGATAACCCCGAAACTTGTCCCGATGCCCGAAACAGGACTTCCCATATATAAATCTTTACCTCCGGACCATTCCGGAACTCCTCGTGACGTCCGGGATCTCATCCGGGACTCCGAACAACATTCGGGTTACTGCATATACATATCCCTACAACCCTAGCGTAACTGAACCTTAAGTGTGTAGACCCTACGGGTTCGGGAGACAAGCAGACATGACCGAGACGACTCTCTGGTCAATAACCAATAGCGGGATCTGGATACCCATGTTGGCTCCCACATGCTCCACGATGATCTCATCGGATGAACCACGATGTCGAGGATTCTATCAACCCCGTACGCTATTCCCTTTGTCTATCGATATGTTACTTGCCCGAGATTCGATCGTCGGTATCCCAATACCTCGTTCAATCTCGTTACCGGCAAGTCACTTTACTCGTACCGTAATGCATGATCCCGTGACCAGACACTTGGTCACTCTGAGCTCATTATGATGATGCATTACCGAGTGGGCCCAGTGATACCTCCGTCATACGGAGTGACAAATCCCAGTCTTGATCCATGTCACCCAACAGACACTTTCAGAGATACCCGTAGTCTACCTTTATAGTCACCCAGTTACGTTGTGACGTTTGGCATACCCAAAGCACTCCTACGGTATCCGGGAGTTACACGATCTCATGGTCTAAGGGAAAGATACTTGACATTGGAAAACTCTAGCAAACGAACTATACGATCTTGTGCTATGTTTAGGATTGGGTCTTGTCCATCACATCATTCTCCTAATGATGTGATCTCGTTATCAATGACATCCAGTGTCCATAGTCAGGAAACCATGACTATCTGTTGATCAACGAGCTAGTCAACTAGAGGCTCACTAGGGACATGTTGATGTCTGTTATTCACACATGTATTACGATTTCCGGATAACACAATTATAGCATGAATAAAGACAATTATCATGAACAAGGAAATATAATAATAATGCTTTTATTATTGCCTCTAGGGCATATTTCCAACAGGTGGAGCCGCAACGAGCTGCCTCGCTCGTATCCGCGGGGATCGGCGGGCCACCATGCCGGTTTTTATGCGGGAGAACTGCTCTTCGTGCCCGTCGGATGCCATCGAAATGATGAAGAAAATGATGAAGGAAGAGATGGGGGAGCGGGAAGGGACGAGAGGAGTTTGGCCGGCATTGCATTTAATGCCGGTCCGCTCCTAAACGGACGTGTGGCCGAAATAGGTTTCTCAGCTTCCACGCGGGGTTAATGGAGGCATATGAATGCGGTGATGAGGCATGTTCAGCCGGGCGTGCAGCAGGTGCCGCCCTCGATCGACGCGCCGCTTCATTGGTGGAGGCAGTGAGAGGTCGCATCCGTCCTGAGCCGTCTTCAATGCGGACCAGGACGCTGTACAGCGACATGAATGCGGGCAGCTGGCGCCAGACGGGAGCGTGCGGGGAGGGGGGGTTGTTGGTCTAGGGCGATCAGAAACGGATTTGGGAGCTGTTCGGACTCCCGCAATCCTTCCCCACTTTTGTCTCTGGTTGTCCGAACCATCCAGCGGACTGATACAGGTTTGGGAGCTGTTCGGACTCCCGCAATCCTTCCCCACTTTTGTTTTTGGTTGTCCGAACCATCCAGCAGACCGATACAGATCGACTTTAGATGACTTTCATAGTTCGAACAGCGTCATCCAAACGGTTGCGGGGTATTTACCTGATCCAAAGCATTACGACCGGGCACCGCGTACCAAGGCCCGCTGCGGGTCTAGTTAAAGTTGTACTAGGCGGTAACTCGGCATTGCGGTGGATCGATTGAAACCGTTCCTATCTCGATGGGGTCCTCTCCAAAACGACGAAAGACTCGAGATATATCTGGCCGGCGGCGGTGCGCTCCAATCCCGCAATCCCTGATGGTACGTAAGTTGCAGCCGCGCGCGTTTTTCATTAATCAATCCGTACGTGCGTGCATCTTTTTGTTTTTGTTGTGCGCAATTCACAATTTTTCTCCGAACGATCTCTCTTGTTTGGCCTAATTTTCCCGTGTCGTTTCAGCAGAAAAAACTCTCCAATGACAGGATCAGCGCGCTCCCTGACGACGTCCTCCTCACCACCCTCCAATTCGTCGACCTGCGCACGGCCGTCAGGACCGGCGCCCTCGCGAGACGATGGAGGCACCTCCCTCGTCTGCTCTCCAGCCTCGCCATCGATGTGGCCACCTTGGTACCCCATCCCAAGGGTTTCTCCCCACCCCATCACACGGTAGACTGTATAATGAAGAGCTACACTGATTCCGCGAGGTGGTTTCTGGCTGGAGAACGGAGCATCAAGAGCTTGTGCCTAGCCTTCTACCTGATCGACCCTTACCTGCTCACCATCGGCGACGCCGTTCTCAAGAGCAGCAGCACACACCCCGAGCGTCTCGAGTTCACCATCCGGACGGAGCTGCCTGCCGCCATGGTCAACTACGAGCAGCGTGCTCTACTCGGACGACGCTTCATGTCATTCGTTGGTGCTTGTCCCGTGGTTTTCAGCTGGGTAACCAGCCTCACCCTGCAGAATCTACGATTCACTGCCTCAGACTTCCTGGCCCTCCTCCACACCTGCAGCCGACTCCAGCTCCTTTCCTTGACCCACTGTGGCTCTGGCACCAACTCGATCCTATCGGTAGACGCCCCCGACTCTTCACTTCTTGCTATGGAAATCCGTGCTTGCTTCTACCACACAGTCGACCTGATCAGTGTTCCAAAACTTGAGCGGCTTCTTTGTGACCTCGATAATATGGCCGGGAGCTTTCCCACCCTGCGGTTTGGCTATGTTCCTTGTCTTCATGACATCAACCTCTCGATAATACATCTGTCTCACTACTACCAAAATCCAAGACAACTCTCACCTGCATTCAGTAACCTGAGAGATATTTATCTTGGACGTTTGGGTATGTTTGGAATGGCATGGACTATTTTTGTCCTAGAAGCCGCGCCTCTCCTCAAGAAGCTCTCTATGGAGGTACGTGGTACTATCTTCTCTTCGCTAAAATTTTGGACACCCGCAAAAGTATCCCCAACATACAAATTACACGGTATCTACTTTATATAGTACTATATATATGAAATGAAAAATTGGCTACTAAATTTTTATGTATATTATGAAAGCATGTTCTTGATAAATCTAACAGTTTTCACCTAAGAATTTAAAAAGGTATTTTAGTGTTAATCAATAGTCAAAAGCTACACATTTAAAGTGCATGTGTGCATTCTTAGGTGCCACATTTATCATGGAGAAGCTGTGTTTCGGTCTTTCTGAGTATATTTTTTTGCATGAAGCTATGTCTGTCTTCCTTCGCCGCTATGGGCCCCTCCGAGACCAATGTATCCGGTGAAACACCTAAATTTGAACAGTACAACTTGAGTCTGCTGGAGATGAGCGGATATGGACTTTGTAAAAACAGGCAGGTGCTGCAATACATCAGACTCATCAGGCACCGTGCCGTCTGTTTGAAGAGAATTCACTTCCATGAACAATGCCGATACACAAACTGCAAGGGTGCCCGATGCATATGTCAAGTCAATGAAGCACAAAGGAATCTATTAAACCAGGCACTCACTCTAGGATTTTCATCACCCATTGAGATAACCATTGGTCAGATGTTGGATGACATCAGTTCGTGACAGGATTTTGCTAGTGCCTAGTCTATGCACTTGTTCTGGTGGCTTTCTTTTGATGGCGTTGAATCATGGTTTAGTTATTAGTGTAGGTCCCCTTATGTAAACAAACCCCTTTGATTTTCCATCCAAGTTTGCACTGAAACACGGTGTAAGTTTGCAAACTTCTACAGTACTCCCTCCATCCCGAATTATTTGTCGCAGAAATGAATCGAAATGAATGTATCTAGAACTAAAAATATGTCTAGATACATCAATTTCTATGATAAGTAATTCGGGATAGAGGAAGTATTATTTGGTAGGTAGAATGCGACCTGCGATAGTATAATGTTGTGCTAACCAGATCAACCATGTAAGAGCATCTCCAGTGGCTCATCCATACTTGGTCCTCTTTATCTCCATATAGAACATCATCTAAAATTATTCTTTTTAGAGGTTCCCAGTTTTTTAGTGGAACATGTATATTCAGGACGTCTATATTCCCCCTCCTATATTTTCATAGTATCTTACAACTATCGTTTAACATTATTTTTTTCAGCGGCCCTATTTTAACTTTCAAGAAGCCTAGAAATCCAGTGTTGCCCATCTGTGACTTTTCCATCTGTGAGTTATCAATCTATACAAGAAAAGGTAGGACGAAATTCGGCACAAGCAATTCGATACCAACTCATATAAAATTAATTATGCAGTACAAGCAAACATGCAGTCAACAATTTTAGCAGAATCAAACCAGTCTAAGGAAGGGGTTGGGAGAGGATAAGGCTTATCTAGAGCCCTTGGATGCATCTCTTCAAGGGAGGAGACCGAGGACGTGTCAGATATATGCACCTCCATACCCTAGTCGTCGCCATCTCATCTCATTCATCGTCAACATCCAAGACCAATCTCCATTCCTGCTCCGCCACCATAGAAGGAGGGACAACAACATCAAGGGAAGAGGAGGAGGCTCCGCGCCGCCGTCTCCACCAGCACCACCACGCCTTCCGTGCGGTGCTATCGCGCCGACGCCTTCACCAGCGCCGCACCCGTCGTCATCGCCACCGGCACGGCTACCATCACCACCGCGCCACCGTATCCACCAACACCATCATGCCTTCTGCCTTCACCTGCTTGTAACGTGTCCCTAACCTTCATATTTATGTTTGAGTAGTTGTACTAATTTTTGGGAATATGGTTGAACCCTATATAATACTTGATGGGATCCAATATCTTCTATTTATGATTCGAGTTAGTAGCCTTCGCAAATGTTGAGAGGAGCGCTCACTCACATTTTTTGCCTTGTTGTCATGGAGTTTATTACTGTCATTGTGAGGGTTGGGGATATGAGGTAATTCGAGGTGACAGTAAAAGCCTCGATTCCTTCTTGTTGCAACTGAGAGGGGATTAATGGAGAACCCTTCAAGAAGTTGCGTCCACGGGGAAATCCTCAATTATCGTAGCGGTAACCTGTTTGAAGACGTTGCGATAGTGGTGTACGTGGCATGGACTCTACATTGAGTAGAACATGTTCTGTACCTGGCTCCGCATACTTATGTGCATGAAGGGTGAATAAAGGATACGATAATTCATCTCAATGGTGGTGATTCCGGAACCCTAGAGAACACTTTACTACTCAAGCACGGTCCTTACTAACTTAGTGTCATTTATTTCCTGTTTTTATCTTCTTGTCAGTAGTTTAGTTAAATACCCCTTTTATCTAGTTTCCCTAGCAACCGACAAAGTAGACTATTTTCAGACTCCGGATTGTGTGTGTACGTGTCTGCGTTAAGTGACGGTGTAGTTGCGGGGTTTGTGGTGGCTTCCTTTCTGCTCCTTGTGGGTTCGACACTTATATACAAAATGCAAAGTTCTGTTGACATCGAGGGACTTGGTGAAATTAACGTGTCAATCTGGCAGAACATTGCCTCAAGTACTTTATGTCTCAAAACATAGTGATGCAGATATTTAGTGGGTATGAAAATGACATGGACTTAAAGTAGACATAAAATTTTCTCATAATTAGATCATATTCATATGATGTCAGGATTAATTACTATGGATCTTACAAAATGCAACTTTCTGTAACCGAAGTTCATTTATATCATGTTAGTCATTTAGATGCAAGAAATGAACATGTTAAAGATGATTAACATGGAAACCATAGGCATGGCGTGAAAGTACACATTATGTAGTGCAAAACTCATGTAGGATGCAAATGCATAAGAGCTATAGGTCAATGGCTCTCATCATGCCAAGTTTATAAGTTTTAACAGATTTTGTCAGTTATATTATAATGCACTTCTGCAACCGAGTTTTCACCAAGCAATTGATCCTAACATAGATGAAAATGCCACCATTACGTAGAACACAGAAAAATGCACAACATTCATATAAGGCATGTTTTTATCGGATGCACGGATTAAAAGGTATAATGGTTTTAATATAAGGTAGTGCAACTCCTTTCACCTAGGCGCTGCACAACCAAAAGTGAGGCCTGGGGTGACACACTGGCCAGATGTGTAGCGCGCCTGTCAGCTAGACGCTACTCAGTGCCGTGCAGCACCGACCTGTCTTGTCGGACGGTACACAAAAGGGTTAGCTGGATGAATTTGTTTCGACTATTATTTAGTTTGTGAAATAGTTGCGCCTCGAGATCTGCTTTATCGATTTCGCCCACGGAATCTTATTTCCTGGCTTCAATTGCGGTCTTCATGGTGGTCTCCGCAGCCACATTTGCCGCGCCTATGCCTTCTCCGACGTGCACCAGCGCCTTCGCCATCGTACGGTAATCCGCCACCCGGCGCTCGCTCCTCCATGTCTAACTCGTAGAAAAATGAGTGAGTATGTCCCTGGTGCCCCCTCTTCTACGTCATCATACCATAGTTAATGGGATAGCTTCCACCTGTGGTAATGTAAGCATGGCATGTGCGCATAATTTTCTATCGAACTGAAGAATAGAGATGCAATGAGGTTGGGACACGTTGATCAGACAGAAGACTCCTACTTGGCCTTGGGCACCGGCATCCGCATGTGCTGTGTATCGAATCAGCAGCTAGCTCGTGATATGGGTGAGCGATCCAGCTTCGCGAAGGTACGGACGCGTCCAACTGCGTGTCCTTTATACGTGGCAGGCATGGACGTGCTCCGGCGCGCGACGTGTCCTGTAGCTGCGGGCTATATAAACGCCCCCCGCTCCGCTCTAGGCCAGTCAGACGCAGGGAATGTATCTGGTGAAACGAGCGAACTCGTGCACCAGATGCACCGGTGATATATGGCTCGTTCGATGCAAAACTAAGGGACATGATCCGGTTAGCACATGGACCTGATGGTACATTTGCGAAACAGTCCTTGCAGTACATCTAAATCAAGTGAATGGACCTTCCCGAGCCCAGTTCGTCCCCTTGCCATATCATGTACCATCGCAGCAGGCTTGAGCTAGGGTCAGACTTCCAGGGCTTCCGCCGTTAACGCACCACTGCCCTGGATCCAGATCATGTGGTCCACCGGCGGCTCACAGCGATTTCGTCTACATAGCGACCCGGCGCTGTAGCTGCTTACGAGCCACCCATCATCTTTCTACAGCTCAAGGATCCGAGGTATGAGCACTGAATTTGATTTTTTGTCAACCACGTGTAGTCATATTTTAATCTTCCAATTCGTCAGTTCCCCCAATTTGTTTGAAACCACTGGCATTTAGGAAATTGAAAAGCGTGAGCACCGAATCGATGCGAGACATGCAGTTATAATGGTGAAATTCTTACCAGTAATTACTGCAGATAGTGGAAAATTGATGATGCGATCTATGTTTCTGATCCTTCATTTGTATACAATTTTCATATCATGTACTCTTGCCATGATATGAAGCAATTTGACATGTATGTGAGAAAAATGGAAACCTGAGAGTCTCCATACATGGCAAGAGTAGGTTTACTATCGATGTTCCTGTGATTTTCTTGGACATGAACTAGCAATGTATTATATGTTCTTGTGACCCACTTAAGTTTTCTCATATTAAATGGAAAGGGCCTTTACAATGTCCAATTGAACTTTCATGGCATTGATTGTTAATGTTCCTCATTTGTCTTTCTGCAATGCACATTGTTGCTTTTCTCTGAGGTAAAAATCTGGATGTGTGCTGCTTTGTACTTCATTGGGTCAACTATGGATTAGTAGGTTAGTTCTCTACTTTTGAACCTGAATGTGATTTTTTGTGATTATATTTGCAGGAAAACAGGTAATCATGGAGTCAATGGAAAGTGCTGCTCTAAGCATTGGGTCAACTATGGCAACGGGAGTAGATTTTGTCGCTTGTTAGATTCTTTTTCTCAAATAGTTAAGGCACGATCCGGTTGGTCGAAAATGTTGGAAATAGCTACAACAGGCTAAAAAGAATTAGTATGTCCAATGTGTGAGCTTCAGTTCATGAACTAAATCGCTATTATTGTGCATACATGGGGGTCAACATATGAGCCCGAGAGTGATGATAACTTACAACCTGCAATGATGTTTGTCTTATTTTCAGGCAAATTTATAACTGGATGACGGTCTGCAGCATTGAAGTGATTAAAACTCTGACATTACTCATGCCTGAATTTCAAGAAATCTCAAATGGACATTGCAATAGAATATGTAAAGTTTGAGCTGTATGAATATCTGTAGATTCTGCTTTTCAAGTAGCAGTCTTACTCTGCTGTAAATGAAGAAGATATGTTAGACTGCATATGAAGGCATGTGTCCTCTTCATTTATACGGTTCATCTATCTGACCGAGCTTCTGTTTTAAACCATGCATTGTACCTGAGAAAATCGAAGTTGTGCTCTTGTATCAGCTTATGTATCTGTTTCCTGATTACTCATTTTTGTCTTTGGAAAAAATGCAGAATTTTCATGTAATTTATTCTTCAGTCAGTTGGAAAGATCAAAAGTTATAACTCTGTAAAACAAATTGACCAGGATATAACTCTGTACTATTAAGTACTCCCTCCGTCCGGAAATACTTGTCTTCAAAATGGATAAAAGGGGGTGTATCTAGACATATTTTAGTTCTAGATACATCTCTTTTTTATCCATTTTGATGACAAGTATTTTCGGACGGAGTGAGTATTAGAAAAACAACTTTATAAGTAGTTGTGGTGCTGTTATTTTGTAGCTGAACCGAAGATCTCTTGACACATTTTCTTTAGATGATTCCATGCCAGAACATCATCTCGTTCATATTGGAACAAAACAAGCATGCATGTAAAATTGTACAACAACTGCCCATCTGAGCTAAAAAAAGTCGCATACTATTTTTGTAGCACGTTTAAAGTCTTGCTGAATACATGGTGCCACAAAAACCAGAGCCTGAAACAACCGGACATGATCTGGACTAGCACGAGAGGTAAAATTAGCAGTCTCGTGAGCTGCCATATTGGCTTCTCGTTTTACAAAGATAATTGCAAAAGCTGAAAGCACACTACTTAGCTTCTGAAGTTGCACAAGAACCTGAAGATTTGGAGCCCTCTTCGTCGTCTACGTCTTCAACCGGATTTACCAGCCCTAGGCAATCAGACAACATAATGTTGAATCTCCCGGCAAAGCAGAACACCCATCTCGACAGGCAAAAGCAGCCTAACTGACGGCATTTGGCATAGTATCATAGCGTTTTGATTTGTCAGCCAATAAGCAACCGTCACATCTTAGTTGTGCGGAATCTAAAACACTACACTTAAGAGATTCTAATTTGGCAGAATTGGGCGAATCCCTCTCTCCTCATATCCACAAAGCTACAGCCCCGCGTCGGTATAGAGACGCAAATGACAGCGAGCCGCCGCCGGACATCATGATTTCGATCTTGGGTACTCGTGTTTCAACGCCAGAAGCAGGAGAGGGACGGGGAGAGAGGGATTCACCCAAATTTTCCAGTAGCTCAGCCGGCAACCTGGAGCAGTCGTACAGGGACAGAGGAAAAGGGGATAGACGGACTGGGTTTGTGAGGTCGATTCGCTCGATTTAGCTAGACTCGAAGGTCAGTTTTGCAAAATGTACCAGTAGCCCCCCTTGCACCGCATCTTGTCCCTCTCTTTTTAATCCAAGGGCTCATGTTCCACCGGAGCACCAGGTGCATGAGTCCGCTGGGTGCACAGGATACGTTCTCGTCAGACACAGCCGATCGAAACCAAGTTGAGCTACAGCCGAAGTGATACTAAAGATTATCTTGTTTTCTGACTGCTGATCCGCTCCTGTCAGTTCGTTTGAGCCAGTTTAGCACTGCTCCTACGTGAGGGATGGCATCCAACCAGGACCAGGCCAGCTTCCGCGCCGGCGAGGCCAAGGGCCACACCCAGGTACGTACTTCTGTCGACGGTCTCCGACGAGCCCAAGCGCCGTGTCTGAGATGGGATGTGACCGTGCTGTTTGCATTGCAGGAGAAGGCTGGGCAGTTGATGGGCGCGGCCGAGCACAAGGCCTACGAGGCCAAAGACCGGGTCGCGGCTATGGCGGGCCACTCCTCTGGACAGGGGCAGGGCGCCACGGAGGCCACCAAGCACAAGGCCGGCGAGGCCACCGACAAGGCGTCCCAGACGGCGCAGGCGGCCAAGGACAGGGCTGCCGGCACGGCGCAGACAGCGAAGGACAAGGCCTCAGACACCGCGCAGGCCGCCAAGGACCGCACCGTCGAGAGCAAGGACCAGACCGGCAGCTTCCTCGGCGAGAAGACGGAGATGGCCAAGCAGAAGGCCGCGGAGACCGCCGAGGCGGCCGGGCAGAAGGCGGCGGAGACGGCGCGGTACACGCAAGACAGGACATACGACGCGGCGCAGTACGCCAAGGAGTCCGCCGTCGCCGGCAAGGACAAGACCGGCAGCGTCCTCCAGCAGGCCGGCGAGACGGTGGTGAACGCCGTGGCGGGCGCCAAGGACGCCGTGGCCAACACGCTGGGCATGGGCGGAGACAACACCAACACCACCGGCACCACAGAGAAGATCGTCAAGGATCACCGCTAGACGCATGAGCTCGATTTGCTTTCGTTTCCTTCTCGCAATACACACGTATTTGGTGTTCCAGTTTCATGATTTCCATGGGCGGAGTATCTTTGTGTTTGCCATTTCAAGTGCTAGTACGATGTAACAATAATAAAGTTTGGAATTAAGCTCACACACGTGGCATGGTATACTGTAGTTTGTGTAATGTGATATTGACACCTCCCCTCGTTTTGTTCTGATGAACCGAGTGAGCAGACATGCCTTATCCCAGGATGATCCACTGGCGTCTGCGGGCCACAAATCTACAAATCTTCGTATAGACTCCCTCTTTAAAGTGATTTAAAACGTCTTATATTATTGTATCGAGGGAGTAAAATACTTTACCGGGTGAGTACAATCCGAAGATTGCCGAAATTGCTGTATGGAGAAACTTCATCTAAAATGGTACTAGTACAAGAGAAACTTCGTCTAAAATGGTACTAGTAAAGGCATCTTCAAAGCGGACCATCAAATTTTAATTGCGCTGCCCCATACCAGTGTACGAACCAATCCACGCGTCCACATTTCTCCACATTTCAATCAAGCGGCTAAAACAGATCCACTTCCAACATCTTGGGGACCAAGTGGCAGCAAGTTGCCTCCTCGACCAAGTGGCAGCAAGTTGCCCCCTCGGCAAGGGAAACACTGCACACCGAAGGGCATCACTGCCTTGGTCAAGTCGGTCCTCACTGCCATCACGATCTACCACATCTCCACACTCATCATACCGGTGGAGGTATTGCAAGCCATCGACGAGATCCATAAGACATTTCTGTGGGCAAGCTCCGACAAGGTCTCTGGTGACCACTGCAAAATTAATTGGATGTCGGTGTGCCGCCCCCTTCAACCTCGGTGGCCTTGGGATCCTGCACCTTGACAAGTTTGCTCGCGTACTTCACTTTAGATGGCCATGGCTTGAATGGGAGACGCTGGATAGAACGTGGGTTGGCACCGGAAACCCATGTGATTGGGACAATTTGGACTTGTTTCATCGGCTTACTAGGTCGACATTGGAGATGGAAACAAGGCGAGCTTCTGGGAATTGGCTTGGCTGGAGGGGCCAAAGCACATCGCACCAACTTGCTAGTGCCTTTTGGCTATGGTGTGGTGTACCAGCGAATGCAACTATTGGATGATCCGTCTTCCGGATATTGATTGGAAAACTGCTTCATGTCCGAGTGAAAACTCTTGTCTTAGGCTTTATTAGCCAGACACCGCAACAATGAATTTGCATCGTTACCTTGTTGAAGGTGTTGTCTATCTGTTGTTGTGTTGGTCTTGTTTGACAGGTCCCGACAATAAAAGTTCATATCAAGGTTGTTAACGGCGAGACGTGACGACGATGACACGAGGGCATTTATCTCTTCTTGAAAATGTTGCCGAGTGAGAAGCCAGACTTGATCGTATGTGTTTATTTCATATCCGATAATGATTTGACCGTGGTTAACTTATATTACGTACTCTATTTAATAATTAATGACAATGGTTGATACTACTCTGCCCTGTAATGTAAGACGTTTTTTGACACTATACTAGTATCAAAAAACTGACAAAGGGAATACGTCACAATGATGAAGAGTCCTATAGGAAAACAAAAACAAACAGCTCTCTCGCACCATATCACATTTCCTGGGTTCAATTGCGCTCTTCCTCTTCACCTCCGGTGGTCTCCGCAGCCACATCTGCCGCGCCCTGTCGCTTCTCCGACGTGCACCAGCACGTTCCCGTCGTACGGTAATCTGCCACCCCGCACTCGCTCATCCATGTCTAACTTATATCGTAGAAAAATGAGCAGAGTATGTCCCTGGTGACCCCTCTTCCACGTCATCATCATATAATACTTAGTGGGGCAGTTTCCACTTGTGGTAGTCTAATCATCGCATGTGCGCATAATGTTCTATCACAGCTCTATCAGAACTCGGGAACAGAGATGCAATGAGGCTGGGACACGTTGATCAAACACAAGACTCCTACACTTGTTTACTCGTACCTGTTCGTCTCCTACTTGGCCTTCGGCGCCGGCATCCGCACGCAGCTCGTGATATGGGTGAGCGATGGAGCTTCGCGAAGCTATGGAAGCGTCACACCGCGTGTCCTTTCTACGTGGCGGCCGTGGACGTGCTCCGGCGCGCGACGTGTCCCCGGCCCTGTCCCGTAGCTGCAGCCTGCAGCCTATATAAAGCGCCACGCTCTGCTCTAGGCCAGTCAGACACAGCCGATCGAAACCAAGAGATACTACTAAAGATTATCCTGTTTTCTGACTGCTGATCCACTATTGTGAGTTTGATTGAGCCAGTTTAGCACAACTCCTACGTGAGAGATGGCATCCAACCAGGACCAGGCGAGCTACCGCGCCGGCGAGGCCAAGGGACACACCCAGGTACGTACGTCTTCTCCATGGATGTCTCCGAGAAAATGCTGCTGCGTGCGCCGTGTGTGAGATGGGATGTGACCGTGCTGTTTGCATTGCAGGAGAAGGCTGTGTTAGAGTATATTTGGTAGTTGTAGATATTCATATCGTAGACTGCCATATGTATCCGGGGTTGCCTTGCATCCCAAGTCTTGTACTCTTATATATACCGGCCGAGGTCTCAATGCAATACAATCAATCCATCAGTTATACCAATTCTATCTTTCTATATGGTATCACGAGGTTAGGTTCGGATCCTTGGCCACAAACCCTAATTCTTCCGCTGCTTCTCACGCACCCCTGTTCTTCTCGCGCCACCGGCCGTCCACCACGGTGCGCAATCAGCGCGCCCTCACGACGGCTTCGTAGCGCGCCCCCGGAGAGGTTTCCTATGACCTCCGCTGGGGGCAGCGCCCTCCTCTGCGGCGGATCGAGTTAATCCGTCGTCGTCTCGCGTCCAGCAGCAGCAGATCGACGTGTACCTCATCATCCGTCATGGAGGCCGTCGACGACGACCCCGATTCGCGCCGCCGTGGTGGCAGCCGCGGTCTCCTTGCGGCGCACGCGTCCTTCCCCGCGCTGCCGTGGTGCCAGCTAGGGCTTCCGCGGGCGCCCTCCACTCGTCGTCGTCCGGTCCCGTGGCGGCGCCGTCCCTCCACCCAGCCATCTTCCTCTGTCTCCCACCACGGGCTCCTGATGGTAGGTGGCGGGCAGAGAAAAGAGGCTGAGGGGTCTGTTCTACGTGCAACCTAGAGATTTACACGAAGATTTGTTGCTGTTGATTTTTTTTTGGTAGTTTCTTTGATTTTTTACTCGATCACTGATCGAGATTGGGTCGCCCACCGCCCGTCGAGCGCACGCCTCTTCTTCGACATCATCACCGGCTGTTCTTCTCCAACACCCGTGTCGTCCGGGCTGGCGTGCGGTGCGTGTCGGGGCACCACCCGCAGCGCCGCTAGGCTCCTCAGCAACACGGTCCCCAAGCCGGTCGTCCCCGACTTCTCCGCCATGACTCCGATCTGCGCAGCATCGTCGTCCGTCGTCTCACACGTGCGTTGTCGGTCTGATCAACTGACCAGCGTACGGTCGCGACACGTACGGATTTGGGACGAGTGTCTTCAGTACGCGTGCATCTCCACCGACACGAGGGTTGCGGCTGCATCGTTTGCAGCGCCGTTCTCCCTGGTCCTCTCCGCCGTTGCATCTTCATCGCCATCGACTACGTCCTCGACATCGTCTACGACTACGTCAGTGCGCGCCTTGTGCGCGTGGTCTTCATCAAGTTGTTCGAGTTCTTCGTCGTCTCCTTCGAGCTCCGCCGCCGCATCATCTGGATCATCAGGCCTTGCACCAGATCGTCCAGGTTCACCTCTTTGCTTCGTCCAGCACCACCTCGTCGTCAGCGTCAGCGTCTTGTTCTTTCCCTTCGTCTACTCCGACAAGTGCGGGCTGCATCGGCATCTTCTACCCCGCCATTGTGTGCCTGCGACCGTCCTGGAGGCCTCCTCTGCTGGTCCCTCAGACGACAGCGCCTGGTGTGTCCCCTCCCTCGCACGTCCGGTATTGGCAACACCGGTGCGCGCCATCGTCCCCGAGGTGTTTTTTGGGCCTGGCAAACCCGAGAATGTCTCGCATATCGGCTCCTGACTGCATCGACTTCGGCACCGACCCCCTTTCGACTGCCTCGACGAGTCGCCGTCTTCGTCCTAGGTGGCTTCCCCTTCGCGCCACCATCCTCATGGCGCCTCCTCGAGCACCTGCGGCTTCCTGAGCGGCTCCTTACCCTCGGCAACCTTGACAGCTCTACGTCGACCACGGCTACCCTACACACGGCATCCTCGACCACGGCTATTCACCCTACAGCTCGGCTTCCTTGACATCGGCACAAAGGGCTACCATCCGCATGAGTTACTCGCCGGTTTTTCGCTCCAGTCGCAGCGTCTGCACTGCACCGCCGTTCCAACTCCGGGGGGATGTTAGTTTGTCGGCTCCCGCCTTCGGCTCCTTCTTCAGTCTCATCGTCTGCGGTGCTCCCGCTGTGACTGCGGGGATGTTAGAGTATATTTGGTAGTTGTAGATATTCATATCGTAGACTGCCATATGTATCCGGGGTTGCCTTGCACCCCAAGTCTTGTACTCTTATATATACCGGCAGAGGCCTCAATGCAATACAATCAATCCATCAGTTATATCAATTCTATCTTTCTATAGGCTGGGCAGGTGATGGGCGCGGCCAAGGACAAGGCGTACGAGGCCAAGGACCGGGCGGCGGGCCTGGCGGGGCACGCGTCCGGACAGGGCCAGGGCGCCACGGAGGCCACCAAGCACAAGGCGGGCGAGGCCACCGACAAGGCGTCCCAGACGGCGCAGGCGGCCAAGGACAAGGCTGCCGGGACGGCGCAGACAGCCAAGGACAAGGCCTCCGAGACCGTGCAGGCCGCCAAGGACCGCACCGTCGAGAGCAAGGACCAGACCGGCAGCTTCCTTGGCGAGAAGACGGAGATGGCCAAGCAGAAGGCGGCGGAGACCGCCGAGGCGGCCAGGCAGAAGGCGGCGGAGATCACGCAAGACAGGACATACGACGCGGCGCAGTACGCAAGGAGTCCGCCGTCGCCGGCAAGGACAAGACCGGCAGCGTCCTCCAGCAGGCCGGCGAAACTGTGGTGAACGCCGTGGTGGGCGCCAAGGACGCCGTGGCCAACACCCTGGGCATGGGCGGAGACAACGCCAACACCACCGGCACCACAGAGAAGATCGTCACGGATCACCACTAGACGCATGAGCTCAATTTGCTTTCGTTTCCTTCTCTCAAAACACACATATTTGGTGTTCCAGTTTCATGATCTCCACGTGCACTTTTTGGCCGCAACTTTGATTCTGTAATGTATCTTTGTGTTTGCCATTTAAAGTGCTAGTACGATGTAACAATAATAAAGTTTGGAATTAAGCTTATACACGTGCCATGCTATACTGTAGCTTTTGTCTGTGTGACACCTCTCCTCATTTTGTTTTGTTTTTCCGAAAAGGAGGATGACCCCCCGTCTCATGCCTCAACTCAAGGTTGATCCATTTGCGCCTGCAGGCCACAAATCTTTGTATACAATCTAAAAATTGTACTCCCTTTGTGAAAAAATATAAGAGCATTTTGATCATTAAAGTAGTGACGTTCTTATATTTATTCACGGAGGGAAATACTACTTTATAATAATAAATAAGCAACAACTAATATGGATAGAAGGGAGTCTTTTTTAATAAACACCACTAGTAAGGGCATGTTCGGAGGGACTCCGCTCCACAACTCCACTCGTGGAGCAGGTGGAGCCGACCCGAAAAGGTTAACTCCGCGGAGTTGGCAGCGTGGAGCGGAGCGAGCTACAGGCAGAAGTCTCGGAGCGAGGAAAGTGGCGCTCCGCAGCTCCTGAAAACGGGAGAGTTCAACAAATTTACGCAAGGTTGCCACTGACAAGTTTTTTTTTTGAGACAATCTCGCGAAGCTTTATTTAGACCAAAACAATGTTCATAGGTACAGAAGAGAGATTACCGGGGTGCCCTAACCAAACATGGCGGTCCACCCCTAACTTTGAACAATGCTTCGCTAGATTGTGAGCCTCAAAATTCGAGCTCCTAAACTCATGCACAAAGGTACATCTACTTAAAGAAGAGCTCTGATCTAAGCACTGACAAGTGAAAGTACCGGTTCGTTCTGAGTTATACTCTCATTTTCTCTCATACCACCTCACCTCATCATGGGCCACAGGCTAGATTATTGGGCTTTAGGCCCAACTCATGAATCGGAGCGGAGCGAAAAGCCGAACAGTTTTTCTGCCTCACAGGATCGATCGAGGAGTGGGAGCTCGCCCTGAGGAGCCGGAGCGCAGGATTTCGTGAGTGCTCCTCTCCGGCGCCCTCAGCGCCCGCTAACGTAGTTAGCGCTCGAAGGAGCGCGGTAGTGGGCCGGCCCAGTATCTCTCCCACCAGATGCTCAAAAACAAACGTGAAGAAAAATGTGTAGCATCCAGGATTCGAAACCACATGCATTTGCTGACGGACTTGGCGCTCCTACCACTACACTAGGTTAGCTTGTTGTGTTTTGTGCGGAAAAGAGCTCTATTTGACCCATGTTTAAGCCCCAGTACAAATTATTTTGAAAAAAAGGAAAGACAATTTGACCAAGAATTCATGAATTTTCAAAAAAAATCATCGATTTTGACAAAAGGTCACGGATTTCAAAGAAATGTTCACAAAATAAATCATCATTTTTTGAAACAAGTTCACGAATTTGAAAAAAGTTCACCGGATTTTGATAAAAGAAAAAGTTCACGAATTTGAAAAAAGTTCACCTGATTTTGGTAAAAGAAAAAGTTCACGGATTTAAAAAAAGTTCACAAATTTCAAAAAAGTTCACCGGATTTTGAAAAGGTTCATTGATTTTGATAAAAAGTTCATGGATTTGACAAAGGTTAATCGATTTTGATTATAAAAAAAGTTCATGGATTAAAAAAATGTTAATCGATTTTGATAAAAAAGTTCACGAATTTCGAAAAGTTCATGAAAATTGTAAAATATTGACCGATTTTGAAAAAAAGTTCATCGATTTAGAAAGAAAGTCGATTGATTCTCAAAAAAAGATCATCGATTTTCAAAAAAAGTTCATTGATTTTGAAAAAAGTTAACAAAATCTGGAAAAAGTTCATCAATTTTGAAAAAAAAGTCACCGATTCTCAAAAAAAAGTTCATCAATTTTCAAAAAAAGATCGTCATTTTTTTAAAAAGTTCAAAATTCTGCAAAAGTTCATTGATTTTGAAAAAAAATGTTTGTTCAATTTGAAAAAGGTTCATTGATTTTGAAGAAAGTTCAGCCAATTTAGAAAAAAGAAACAAAAACTTTCCAATAAAAAGAGGAACACGAAAAAAGAAAAAGGGAAAAAGAGGAAAGAAGAAAAGTGGTCAAAAGATGGAAAATGAACAAACCACGTGTTGTTGGTGGGGTGGTTAGCGTAGCTTATGTTAGAGCAGCAGATCGCGGGTTCGGAACTCACCGGGCGCACAGTTTTTTGCCATTAGAAACAGAAAGAGAAAACGAAGATGGGCCGGCCCAGCGCAGAAGGAAGGGTGTGCGCCCGTTTGCGAAATGTGAAGAAACGGGCGCTTAAGGCGCCAAATAGGAACCAGCGGATTTCGTGGAGCAGGAGGATTACCGAACAGGCTCTAAATCTGGCAGCACATGAGAATAATCTCAAGAGGCAAGGCTTTGCACGATTCATCCACCAGGATTTTGATCGGGTTGCGAGCCTTCCACGATTTCCACAGAAGCCACTGTCTTAAGAAAACAAATATATTTTTCTTACAAAAGGCAAAAAAATGTTCACTTGGCCAATTTTTGTAGAGTTTAAAATGTTCACTCGGACAAGTAGAGAATCTTTTAGGTCCCGTCGAGGCTGTCAACAAACATTAAAAATAATAAAAATTACATCCAAGTTCTTAGACCACCTAGCGACTACTACAAGCACTGAAGTGAGCCGAAGGCGTCCCATCATCATCGCCCCTCCCTCACCAGAGCCGGACAAAACTTGTTATAGTAGATAGTCCGAAAGTCATCGTGTTAAGACCCCATAAGACCAACACACCAGAACAGCAACCGCCGTCGATCAAGAGTAGCGTAGATAGTAAGAATCCAACCTAAGAACACACGAATGTAAACGAACGGCGAACAGATCCGAGACAAATCTACCCAGAAAAGATCCGCCAGAGACGCACATACATACGCCCATCGATTATGCTAGACGCATGACCGGAACGGGGCTAGACGAGGAGAATCTCATTTCATCTTCAAAGAGATGCCGCTGTCCCGCCTTCCTGAATAGGACACAAACTCTAACAAATCTCGAAAACACATTTAAAAACGAAGCCCTCCTCGGCAAGGGCCGGGATCCGCCGCACTCCCATAACTCGAAAGCCACCGGAGACAAGGCGGACGAGCGTCTGCGCCGGTAGGAGGCAAAGGAACCCTAGTTGGGAGTGCTTCGAGCAATATTCTGATCTTTACCTCCGATCCGCAGCCACATCTGCCACATCCTATCGCTTCTCCGATGTGCAACAGCACCTTGCCATTGCACTAGTAGAGAAAGTACCTAATATGAGAAACATTAGTACTGGTTCGCATATGAGCCGGCACTAAGGCGCCCATTAGTGCCGGTTCAAATGACTTGGCGGGAGGTGACCTTTAGTACCGGTTCTTTGGGAATCTTCAGTACCGGTTCGTGCCACGAACCGGTAGTAAAGATGCTGGTGCCCGGCCAGCACCTTTAGTACCGGTTTGTGGCACGAACCGGTACTAAAGAGGTTGTAGCAGGCGCTATTTTTAGTCCCACCTCGCTCCCCTAACAAGAATTTGACCACCTTAAGTATGTTACTTCTCAAACTATCCCAAACATTTGGTCTTCATTGAACTCTATGTGTAGGATGTGTGGCTGCAATAGGAGTCTTCGCCGGTTCTTAAATCGGTGGTAGATTCCTATTGACGATTTAGATTCTATACAAAAAGATCATTGATGATCAATGTATTTTTTATATGTACTTCTGTGTAGCAGTAGCGCATTTTGGCTGAAAGGCGGTATTGATCAATGTATTTTTTCTGCATTCAGATGCACAATTTAAATATGTTATTTTTCAAACTGTCACAAGCATTTGGTCTTCATTGAACTCTATATATAAAGAAGAGGAAGAAGAAGCAGAAGAGGAAGAGGAAGAAGAGGAGGAAGAAGAAGGAGAGAAGGAAAGGAAGATGAAGAAGAAGAGGAAGAGGAAGAGGAAGATGAAGAGGAAGCAGAAGAGGAAGATGATGAAGAAGAAGAAGCAGAAGAAGAAGAAGAAGAAGAAGAAGAAGAAGAAGAAGAAGAAGAAGAAGAAGAAGGA
>NC_041381.1:634835368-634854574 GCF_002162155.2 Triticum dicoccoides
AAGAAATAACTATATAAAAAATTACTCAAAAATAAATAGAAGAAAATAAATAATGCAGAAAAGGAAAAAAATTATATAAAGCAAAAATATTCACAAAGAAACTAAATACAGCAAAAAAACTACTCAGAAATAAATAGAAGAAAAAAATAAAGCAGAAAAGAAATAACTATATAAAAAATTACTCAAAATTAAATAGAAGAAAATAAATAATGCAGAAAAGAAAAAAAATTATATAAAGCAAAAATATTCACAAAGAAACTAAATACAGCAAAAAAACTACTCAGAAATAAATAGAAGAAAAAAATAAAGCAAAAACAATTATAAAAAAATGTTGGGGCGCTACCCGATGGGCCTTCCAGACCTAGGGTGTGCAAATACAGGCCCAGAAGAGCCAGCAGGCTCACAGGGCAGCGCGCCCTAGTTAGGCCCAGAAGCTTGCTATATAGAGGAGTTCGATAGGGCAGTCGCGGCTGGGTTTATAAACCAGTGCGGCTGCCCTTCGCTCGGCGAGGTGGGACTAAAAGTGGCGCACTGCGGGTGGCAGCGCACGTCCATTAGTACCGGTTGGTGGCTCCAACCGGTACTAATGCATCGCCCTTTAGTACCGGTTGGAGCCACCAACCGGTACTAAAGGCCCTCGTTTCTCGCCGCTTGGGCTGGCCAAAATTGGCCTGTAGTACCGGTTGGTGGCTCCAACCGGTACTAAAGGCCCCTCCTATATATATGTCACTTACGAAAATTCAGTTATCGTCGCCACTTTGTTTCACTTCTCGCGCGAGACATCTCGATCTCCGACGACTACGCCGACGCCATCGCGCCGCCGTGCCGTCGCCCCCGCCGCACGTCGTCGCCGTCCCCGCCGCCCTCGCCGCCCCCGCCGCACGTCGTCGTTGCCGCCGCGCGCCCACTACAAGAAATATGTCAACTAGTGACCTTCTGTCAGTGACCCTGGAAGAATTGGTCATAGATCCATGACTATTTCAGACCAATTGGTCAAAAGCTGTTCGGGGGCCTCCAAACCCTAAACCATTGCGACCATTTTGGTCAGAAAGGTCGTAATTTCCTTACACAAAAAGGTCATAAAGCAAACAGCGCTAGTCCGCTGCCTTATTTCTAGTTGTTAATGACCAATATAGATGGTCATAGCCTTGTAAATTATGGTGGGTTGTGATGACTAGGCGCCATCTCATCAGTTTTGCCTATGTGTCATGTCCATGTGGCAGTTTTTTCCCTAGGTTGTGAAGCAATCTATATTTTTGTCATTCCTAAATTTCCCAAAAAATTCTCATAAATGTTTTGGATCATATCTTCATCAAATATGTCAAAAACATTCCTTGCCTAGTTCAAAAATAATTCGAAAATATTCATTTTCCTATTCTGTTCAGAGCAGCACTTTGTGAAGGAAGTACCACTTTGGCATGTCCAAATGGTATCCATTTTCTACAGTGCTTTCCTATGCCCAAATAAACATCCTCCACCAATGCCAGCTCAATCCATTCATTATTTTGAGCCCAGCTTCAACATTCGTATTTATGTCCAGTGTGGTACTGTGTAAAGCAAGTACCACCTAGGCTCCTCCTTTTGAGGTGAAAATTTGTGAAGACGGTCTTCTTAGTAACAGACCATCCTCAGCGAAAACTCACGCCCATTAGCCATGTGCATTTCTCGTACCGCAAATCAAACACTTGGCTGCTTATTCATGTTTGAGCATCGATCGATCTCCTCATGTGAATCTTATATTGTGATTTTCTTCCTAGCACCTACCTGGGGAGTGCCCAACCCACTATACATGCGTACGCCGCCCAGAACACATGGCAACGCCACGGTCACGCGGTGACCATGCGGCGGGCATGCGAGCTTACGCGTTCTAGAGTTGGGGCCCTCGGCCACCGTCCAAACCTCGATGTCTCGCCATCAAACCATGTATTTCTGATTAAATAGATACTTATTTACCTAGAAATGATTTTTGGAAAAAATAAAGAGCAAATTATGAGGCAGCTGCAGTTCAAATTTGACCCGCTTCCAACTGAATCGACGGGAATTTGTCTTTTTCACCAGAGGTGGATCGAAAATTTTGACACCCAACAATTTTGTCAATTGTGCATTATATATGGCCTAGTATTTTATAAAATTGATTAGGTACAATTTTGCAACAATTATTTGGTAGTTCCTTCACAAAAAAACCTTCTTTTGGGCACTCGGAAAATGAAAAATGAATTTTCCGTGCAAAGAAAATGAAAACTTTCTTAGGCAACATTGTTTGGAATTCCAAGATGCACCCTCGTGCACAATATGAGATCATTTGAACAAACTATGCCATGAATGTGGCCATAAGATTGATCATTTGGCTTGAAAGCCATGAATCTTCACGCATGATAGCTTATTTTTTAGAACACTTTTTTTAAAATAATTACCGTATTACAAGTTTATTATTTTTTTCTGGAAACTAGGTCACATATAATGACACAATGCGAAGGTTTTCCAATTTTTTGATTTTTTTTTAAATTTTTTATGCCCGTTTCAAAATGCGGTCAAAACGGCGGGTTTGACCGTTCTTAGCTAGTGGTTGAATATTGGAATTTATTTGGTGTTTCTATGATTAAATAGATACTTATGTACCTAGAAATGATTTTTAGAAAAAATAAAGAGCAAACTATGAGGCAGCTACATTTCAAATTTGACCCGTTTCCAACTGAATCGACGGCAATTTGTCTTTTTCACCAGAGGTAGATGAAAACTTTTTTCACCCAACCATTTTGTCAATTGTGCATTATATATGGCCTAGTATTTTATAAAAATGATTTGGTCCAATTTTGCAACAATTATTTGGTAGTTCCTTCACAAAAAAACCTCCTTTTGGGCACTCGGAAAATGAAAAATGAATTTTCCGTGCAAAGAAAATGAAAACTTCCTTAGGCAACATTGTTTGGAATTCCAAGATGCACCCTTGTGCACAATATGAGATCATTTGAACAAACTATGCCATGAATGTGGTCATAAGATTGATCATTTGGCTTGAAAGCCATGAATCTTCACGCATGATAGCTTATTTTTTAGAACACTTTTTTTAAAATAATTACCATATTACAAGTTTATTATTTTTTCTGGAAACTTCGTCACGTATAATGACATAATGCGAAGGTTTTCCAATTTTTTGATTTTTTTGAATTTTTTATGCCCGTTTCAAAATGCGGTCAACACAGCGGGCTTGACCATTCCTAGCTAGTGGTTGAATCTTGGAATTTATTTGGTGTTTCTATGATTAAATAGATACTTATGTACCTAGAAATGATTTTTGGAAAAAATAAAGAGCAAACTATGAGGCAGCTGTAGTTCAAATTTGACCCGCTTCCTACTGAATCGACGAAGATTTCTCTTTTTCACCTGAGATGGATCAAAATTTTTGACACCCAACCATTTGGTAAATTGTGCATTAAATATGGCCTAGTTTTTTATAAAAATTATATGGTCCAATTTTGCGAAAATATATGATAGGTCCTTCACAAAAAACTTATTTTGGGCACTCAAAAAATGGAAAATTGATTTTTCGTCCAAAGAAAATGAAAACTTCCTTAGGCATTATTGTTTGTCATTCCAATATGCACCTTTGTGCACAATATGAGATAATTTGAATGAACTATGCCATTCCAAAATGCACCCTTGTGCAAAAAACACAAGAGAAACAAATAGAAAAACACAACTACATAAGCTTGAAAAAGTATTTGATGTGCTCCACACGTGCTATGATTGTGAATTATAAAATTGATGTGCTCCAAATTTGCAACAAATATTTGCTAGGTTCTTTATAAAAATATCATTTTGGACACTCGAAAAATGATTCTCTTACAAAAAACTCATATCTTAGAACACTTTTTTAATGATATTAACAATATTCAAAGTTTGTTATTTTTACTGAAAAGTAGTTCACACTTGGTGACACAATGCGAAGGTTTTCTATTTCCATATTTTTATAAATTTCTTAGGTAGTCAAATAACAGACATGATTCAAAATCTTATTTTCAATCGATTATGACCAATTTAAATGGTCTTTACATCATCAAAGGGGATACTCTGTTCTGATTGGTCTAAAATCAGCTCACGCGGATCATGGCTTAAGCACAGTCGGATGCGCCCGGATCCGACGGCAGCCCACACCCCCCTCGTCGCTCTCACCCCCTCCCGAATCACCCTGTATCCCTCTCATCCTCGTCCACCCACGAAATCCTAGCCCCATTCTCCCAATCGCCGCCGCCGCCCAGATCCAATCCAAGTCAGAGCCCCCGGCCTCCATCTCCATTCCTGTGCGCGACGGCCACCTCCCTCCGGCGGAGCTCGACCCCCACCCCCCAAGTGCCGCTGCTCCACCCTCTCCCGCGCCCCTCGATCCCAGATCCCCATCTCCAAGTCACCCTCTCCCGCGCCCCTCGATCCCAGATCCCCATCTCCAAGTCACCCTCTCCCTCCCTCAGATCTTGATCCGCCGCCACCCACCATCGACGACCCTCACCATAGACGAGATCGAGCTCCTCCCTCCCTCCCGTTCTCCCCTAGCCTTATCCACTTCGAGCCAACCAACCACTCCGTCCTTGGGATTTTGTCGCGCGGCGCCTCGTCTCGCCAGCTCGGCGACCACAGGCAGGCAGTCCACGGCCAGGATGGCGGCGTGCCCCGCCACGACCACGTACGCGCACGACACTCCGCGCCTCCCCTCCCTCTCCTGCGGTTCCTAACATATGCGCTCCTCTCCTCTCCTTGGGTGACATGCAGGGCTCGTGTGGGAGCAGCGCACGGCGGAGGCCTCTGGAGGAGAAGCGGGAGGAGCCCGACCGTACTCGCGCGCCCGACCCATGGCAGGAGCACCACGGCGCGCGCCTCGAAGCTACAACATCTTCTTCGACGACTTCGTCTTTGGCATCCTGCCAGCCACGCTCGTCGGCGTCGACCAGCCTGGGTCGTCGGCTCCTCCGAGCCGAGGTACGGATTTGGGTCCATTCCTTTTCCTTCTCGAGCAACCTTGGTGAGCCAGCCGAAGCAATGTCGATTCATCCACCTGAACCCGGTCGATTCCGCTCTGTAATGTCTGCGTAGCATCGGCTCTGCACCTGCTCTATTAGTTCCATCGCGTACTGCCTAGGTCGACTTCTTTGTAGTGCTTAGCCCTGTCAAGGGAATCAGGTCGCCGTTTGTACGGACCTGTAATCTCTGTGAAATACTAGAGGAAATAGGTTGGTTTAGTCAGTAATACTTGCTCTGGAGTGTGCAGAAATTGCTATGTTCGTCTGATTTGTTGGTTTGTATTTCCATATACGAGTTCAGTTCGGTAGGGGAATGTTCAGATAACATGTTGGTTTAGTGTTCAGATTGGTATATTTCTAGATTATCCCCCCACCCAACAGAAATTTATACAGTTATCAGGGTGACATTTTATCTGAAATTCTTTATATCACTTCTTTGTTCTACGGAATGGATGCAAATAGGATGTTGCGGCATTAATTTACCATTTGTTGTGAAGATAAGCACATAAAACCTTCCAAACGTGTAAAAACCTTCAAAGTTTCATCACTGTTTCCTTCTATATTATTTTGTTACAGATGGTATCTGCTTATCTTGTATGTTCCACCCTGATCATAATTTGCTGACTAACAACGGCATGTGGCGACTGGGCATTAGAAACACAATCTGTCTGTATGTAATCTAACTTGCACAGTGTGTGTGTGTGTGTGTGTGTGTGTGTGTGTGGCATGCAGGGAGGTGGTGATCAGGTGAACAACATATCCCTGGAAGACCTCATGTGCGCAGTGGGAGCCGGAGAAGGAGGGCTGCTTGCAAACCGCGACATCTTCATGTACAGGTTAGGTCCCAGTGTCCTCCTCCTTCCTCCGTTGATTAGCTTATGTCCGTGATATTGTTTGGGTCTGTGGCACACTTCCTGCATTTAGGTCTCCCTGGCAAAGGCAATCTGTAACACACTTCTGGCTCACGTAGTATCATGCTTGGATCTGTGCACAAATTCACAAGTTTGGATGCATCATAGAACTTGTGGTGATGTTGTTTAGATTGCAGCAAGCAAGAATTATGATGTCATTCTCTTGCACTCTGCTATGCAGCTCTTGTTTACCTTAAATGCAACTATTGGTGCACTTGTTAAATGCCATTATTTGTGTTGGTTGCTTCGTTTGCATGCATGGTTATACAGTTTGGTGCCCCCATGGCCTGAAATACATTGAATTGTGGGCCTCTGCTTGATATCTTGTAGCTTACGGTTTTGTTTCGGGGTTTCTTAATGTACTCGTGCTTAATAGACTGCACCACAGAGGTCACCCTCATATGGATAATGAATCATTATCCCGTTTCTTGTATACCTGAGATGTTCCTAACGAATAATTTACTGGACAAACAATCTTGTTTGCCGTAAGAATTCTAGCATGCCAAAATATGCCGTCTATGTATGCTTCGGTTAATATGGACATGAATGGCAAGGGCTAGCCAACCTACTTAGCTAGATTAACATAACAGGAACAGTACACAACCGGCTAGCTCGTGTTTGCATTGGCTGCCACATCGGCTAGCTAGATGCGACTGCTTAAGGGCTAGTCTACAAATTTTACAACATTCTATGTTGTAGCCAAACACTTTCTCTGTATTTTATATTAAAACCATGGTATTGTGTACCTGCCAACTACGAGTAAATTACTGCAGTTTTTAATACTTTGGTTTTTTTGATACTTTGCTGTTCGATTTACTTTTATTTTGTCCCTAAACATTTTGTTCTACAATGTGCAGATGCTGGCATTTCATTCAGGACAAAGAAGTTGGATGAAGCATAGTTTTACCTCATTGAGCTAGTTCTGGGAGTAATGAACTCCTTGTAGCAGATCTTGTACGTGTGCTAGTTCTGGGAGCTGATCCTATTTGTGTGTTATATGATGTAGCAGAACTTGTAGGGCTCCTGTGATAGACTTGGGCTGATACACTTGGGCAGTATGTGTGTTATCTAATTGTAAACTTGATGCTGATCACATTTTTATGTATGTTATATGATGTAGCAGATTGCTTCCTGCTGTTATTTAAAATATTGTGTCTGTTTTTTGTATTTGCATATTGAAATATGAAAGAACATGACCTTGACAGTAGGGTCCCACAAACTAGAATGTCACATTTGGGACCCACTTACCAGAATTTGACAATTGGCATGCATTAAAAAAAAGAGAAACAAAGGCTACGGTCCAAAAATAAAAAGGCTATAATGTTGGGCTAGGCCCATGAAATCGACCAAAAATTGACACGAAAAAAATATAAAAAGGCTGAATTAATGGGCTCGGCCCATGTAAAACGCCGAATCAGACCGGGCTGAATCTTGTGCCACATCAGCTTGCCACGCTGGATGCCTACGTGGCCTGGGGAGGTTGCTAGTGACCAAAACAAAACAATAGGCATATTTTGGTCGTAAACGTCTACGACCTTCTCACAAAGAAGGTCGCTATAGTCAGTTTACGACTGTCAGCTTTTGACCTTCTGTTTTTGGTCATAAAAAGGTCACAAATGAAAAACTATGACCTTTCAGTGACCAATAGTGGAGGTCACAAGATAGCATATTTCTTGTAGTGGCCCCCGCCGCCCGTTGTCGTCGCCGCCCCCGGTGCCGCCCCCGGCGCCGCCCCCGCCGCCCGTCTCGTCGCCGTCCCCGGCCGCCGCCCCCGCCGCCTGTACGCGCCCGGCCTGCTCCATACACACACACACACACACACACATACACACACACTACACACACACACACACACACACACACACTACACGTACACTACACATGTACGTACACACATACACACACTACACACACACATTTTTTTACTTATTTTCTGTTTTCTAATGTTTAGATGAATTAGAACTAGTTTATTTTTAGAATGTTAGAAATGTTAATGTTAGATGAATTAGAACTAGTTTATTTTTAGTAAGAAAATTTATGTATATGAGATTAGTTGAACTAGTTGAATATATAGAACTAGTTTATTTTTAATAAATGTTTAGTTGAACTAGTTGAATTAATATATAGAACTAGATTATTTTTAGTCAATGCTTAGTTGAACTAATTGAATTAATATAACTATAGTTTCTATTGACAGCTTATCTCCATTCAACCAAACATGTAACTAGTTTATTTTTATTAAATGCTTAGTTGAACTAGTTGAATTAATATAATTAGTTTATTTTTAGTAAATGTTTAGTTGAACTAGTTGAATTAATATATAGAACTAGTAATTTATTTTTAATAAATGCTTAGTTGAACTAATTGAATTAATATAACTAGTTTATTTTTAGTAAATGTTTAGTTAACTAGTTGAATTAATATAACTAGTTTATTTTTAGTAAATGCTTAGTTGAATTAATAGAAGTAGTTGAATTAATTGAATTAGTAAGTGTTTAATGTTTCGCATAATATGAACATAGGAAATGTCGTCTGACGACAGAAAAAATTTCATTATGTGCGAATACTGTGAAGACCAGCGCGGCCAGTGCAACAGAAATTTCCTTGTTGATGATAGGCGATTCAGCATCAAGCTGGATGAAACCTTTGAATTCGATACAGTAAGTCACAACGAGAAGTTTGTTTTCGTAATTAAGCATGACTTATATATGCTTCATTTGCCTGACTTATAATTTTTAATTTTCACTATTCTGCTAGCGCATCCCCTGTCATGCAAGAATTTTTGTCTTGGATAAGATAGGTTTCAATGATATGGAAACTATGGAGGTAAAGAGAGTTTACCTGAAAATTGAGCATGGTTATACTTTCAACGTCAAAGTATACAATGCACACACGTACACCTATTTTGAATGCAAAACTTGGCAAGCACTATGCAAGACTTATGCATTTGAGCCTGGTATGGTTATCACCTTTGATATTCGTTTGGAAGATGATATTGAAGGTAATAGAGACATATGGGTCGATGTGCAGACGCATCCAGTTCTATCATTATGTGAGTTCTTCTCAACTATTTTTTTATCTTTGATATTGCTTATTCAAAAATAATTGACAACTAATTTCTATTGACAGCTTATCTCCATTCAACCAAAAATGTCCGGCGCTTGGTAGACAGGACCTACTACTGTCCCGAAGCTGAACTAAACTGCGAGGAGATAAGTCATTATGTTTCATGGCTTGAGGATCTTCATACTGTTAAGACAAATTTTCTTCCTGCACTTAGAAATGTTAGTACTCAAAACGTGCGACCGATAGTGATGGTATTGAACTACGGTCACATCTATTTAGGAATGATGGTAAGATTTTTACTATTTGTCCTCAGTGCATCTTTTGCATACATAATTTTTTTGCTAAACTTTTATTGCTAAGTATATTAATTAAGTACTATACGATGTTCTTCAACAGGGACTCCCGATGACAGTTGTGTCTCAGGGGATTGAGACTAAAGGTCGCATGTCAATTGTTAGCTTACGGCCAAGATATCCTGCATTGCACCTTAATGCATTCAGGATTTCTAGAAGCGATGAATGCTTAATAGTGAAAGATTGGAGGAAAATTGTTAATGATCACAGAGAAGTACTAGGGGGCAGCAATGAGAAGCGCAGTCCATGATTAGGAGACAGGTTCATCTGCATGCTCCAGTTTGATAAATCGGGAGAGCTATACATGTTCTATGCTATTTTACCAGAGAGAGAGTAGCTAGCAGGAGTGATTTAGCATGCTGCTCTTAGTACTTGTCTTTTCATGTTCGTGTTCTTCGTTCTGAACTTAATCTCAAAGAGTGATTTGTTTTTGTGGTGTTATATATGAACGCTTATAATATCATGACAATCATGTTGAACTCGATGATATTTTTGCTTCTGATACAAGTGAATTTTTATTCTTTAAGCTATTGTTGGTGGTGATTTGATAGCGGTATATGATATCGATATGGCATATATATATATATACTTGATCACTTAGCTATAGCTAGCTAGCTAGATCCTCCAGTCGAAACTAATCCGTGGTACTTTCACCTAATGATTTAACAACTCATTGTAATGTAAAACGATCACTAAATTAAATTAAAAACACAAAACTAAAGCAATTTTTTAAAAAAAAAACCAAACATTTAGTACCGGTTGATGTTACCAACCGGTACTAAAGCCCTACGCGCACCCGGGTCTGGCTCGTGCCACGTGTTCACACTTTAGCGCCGGTTCGTGACGAACCGGTACTAAAGGGAGGACTTTTAGTCCCCACTCTTTAGTGCCGGTTGGAGAACCGACACTAAAGGCCGGTTCTGCACTAGTGTTGTACAGTAATCCGCCACCCAGCACTCGCTCCTCCATGTCTAATTCGTAGAAAAATGAGCAGAGTATGTTCCGGTGCCCCCTCTTCTACGTCATCATAATATATTAGTGGGACAGCTTTCCACTTGTGGTAGTCCAAGCTTCGCATGTGTGCATAATTTTCTATCAGCTCTGTAAGAACTCGGGAATAGAGATGCAATGAGGCTGGGACGCGTTGATCAAACAGAAGACTCCTACTTGGCCTTCGGCACTGGCATCCGCATGTGCTGCATCGAATCACATGCTAGCTCGTGATATGGGTGAGCGATCGAGCTTCACGAAGGTACGGACGTGTCACAGCGCGTGTCCTCTCTACGTGGCGGCCATGGACGTGCTCCGGCGAGCGACGTGTCCCGTAGCTGCAGCCTATATAAACCGCCCCCGCTCTGCTCTAGGCCAGTCAAACACACAGCCGATCGAAACCAAGTTGAGCAACAGCCAAAGTGCTACTTAAAGATTATCTTGTTTTCCGACTGCTGATCCGCTGTTGTCAGTTTGTTTGAGCCAGTTTAGCACTACTCCTTCCTACGTGGGAGATGGCATCCAACCATAACCAGGCGAGCTACCGCGCCGGCGAGGCCAAGGGCCACTCCCAGGTACGTACGTCTTCTCCATGGATGCCTTCGAGAAAATGCTGCTGCGTGCGCCGCGTCTGAAACGTTGTGATCGTCCGCGGTGTTGGTGTTTGCAGGAGAAGGCCGGGCAGGCGATGGGCGCGGCCAAGGACAAGGCGTACGAGGCCAAGGACCAGGCAGCGGGCCTGGCGGGGCACGCGTCCGGCAGGGGCAAGGCGCCACGGAGGCCTCCAAGCACAAGGCCGGCGAGGCCACCGACAAGGCGTCCCAGACGGCGCAGGCCGCCAAGGACAAGGCCTCCGAGACCGCGCAGGCCGCCAAGGACCGCACCGTCGAGAGCAAGGACCAGACCGGCAGCTTCCTCGGCGAGAAGACAGAGATGGCCAAGCAGAAGGCTGCCGAGACCGCCGAGGCGGCCAGGCAGAAGGCGGCGGAGACGGCGCAGTACACGCAGGACAGGACATACGACGCGGCGCAGTATGCCAAGGAGTCCGCCGTGGCCGGCAAGGACAAGACCGGCAGCGTGCTCCAGCAGGCCGGCGAGACGGTGGTGGGCGCCAAGGACGCCGTGGCCAACACGCTGGGGATGGGCGGAGATGGCACAGGCAACAACGCCGCCACCAAGGACACCACCGAGAGGATCACCAGGGATCACTAGATGCATGCCACTCGCGCTTAATTTGCTTTCGTTTCCTTCTCCTGATACACATTTTACGTTCCAGTTTCATGGTTTCCGGACGCGGACGCACATCTTGTTGTAAACTCTCCTTATGCTGCTCAGTGTCCTGGGTCAGTACGGATGTCTGACGGGAGATGTATCTTTGTGTTCGTCAGACTTCTCTTTTGTAATAATAAACTTTATTTTGTTCCGATGAACTGGGTGAGCAGACACGTCTCATCCAAGAAGGATGCAGCAGCGGCCACATCGAATCGAGTCATGCTCGCGATGATGTACCAATCTTATTATACATCTTGAGAATATGTTCACTGACGGCAGGAATGAATTCACCGTCTTCAGATTTACCAACATATGAACTTTTGGTGGAGCCCGACACTTGAGGCAATTCCTTTCGTCCATGTACAAAGAACATTCATCGTCCTTCATCTACTCCCTCCGTGAACGTTTTTGACACTTCTTAAATTATAAATTATGGGACAGAGGGAGTATTTTTCAAGCAGATTTATATGGTCTACTATGTTCTGTTTCACCTACCATGGCTGAAGCATGCAACTCCAGGCTGATAGCCATTAAACCACCACTATTTGACTTCCTAATTCTATCAACATTTTAGCAATAGAACACAACAGAAAGAATCTAAAAGAAAGACACAATAGGAAGTGCCCTATCACAGTCATCAAAAGAAAGGGCCAGATCTGCATCATAAATAAAAGTCCACTGCACATAGTTCATAATTTGTTTACACGCGTATATGCTCTACACTTTAAGCATACATTTTGCTTACGTTCCATGAACGATCATGTAGCAACAACTATCACAGAAATTTCATTTGATGACTGATAATATATACACTTCTCCACAGGTACAATGCCAATGCTGTATAATATATAGTACACTGCTCGGAAATAGCATTATATAAGATCTTTTCGTTCGTAGACTTACACCACCAATCTTTCTTCTAAACATCACCGCGTGAGGTCAGATAGCCCCCGTGTTCTTCATTAAATGCCACGCAATCGTCATGCGTGTTCAGGAAAAGAAAGAGCTCACACAGTAGACAGGCCTCTCAGACCTCCTCCTGGAGGGCGAGCAATTTTGCCTCCACAGACACGGATAGAATCGCAGAAATCTCTCTTCTCGAGAAACTTCTTGATATCTTCTAGTATGAGTGGTGCATTTTGGATTATCATCTTCTTGCACTGAATTACAATATGGTACGATTAAGAATGATACTACTAAAAATCGATACACTACAATTCAATAGAAGATATATTTAGATGCTTACCTTCTGTACGAAGCTCTCTGTGTTGTTGCATCCTTTCAGAAGTATCTCGATTATCTTGAGCTGTCAAGACCAGATCAATGGCAGGTTTAAGTTTCCTCTTTTGGCTAGTCACTCACTTCTAGTACCACACAAAAGCTATTAAGTAGATAGAGAGGCATCTGGGTGCATAAAAGCCAAAAATGCACCTAATCCAGTACTGGCAGTTCCCAGCTTATAGGACACTTTTAAACCAGGGAGAATTGGAACACGAACATAGAGCTCGACCAAGACTCACGTTCGCGAGTCTCAACTAGATTAGAAATCAGACATGGACCACCCTTGCCATCACCGGTTCCGTACCAGACCAGCCTTGCCAGCATTGACAGTTCTCAGCTGATAGGTTGCAAGTCAGCATTTGAAACCATAACCACCTACTCGCAACCCAGCCCACCACTCCTTACAACTACACTAGTTAATCTTCCATGATATGCCACGTAGGAAATTGATCAGTGAATAACAAGCAATTGGCCACTCCCTACCATGTTCATAACATTTCGGCATTACATTGGTGGTTGTTGGCTCTACTTGATGTCTGAATTCCAAACTGAAGATAACCTGGACAAACAACCTACTTGGGGTGTTCGACAGGACAGGCAACTATAGATAAACGATGAATCTTTCCCTGGTTTCTGCTTGTACAAACAATCTCAATATGGACTGACTAGTAGTTTTCATACTATAGAGCAGAGAACTCCATCCTAGTGAGATAAACTACAGTATCTACATGGTGAATAGCAGAGAAATGAAGAGAAGAATGACAAGGGTTGAGATAAGTTATTCATTGCTATATCCTCTCCTAACATAAGAAAGATAAAGAAAAGGCTAATAAGCTCTTGAGAACTAGATTTCGACGTATACTTATACACCAAATGTAACGAAGGAGTTTCAGAGCATAACAATTTAAATCAGCCGCGAAGGACATAGGAACGAACATAATAATTCAGAAGGAAGAAATTGTATAAAGAATACCTCCATCTCAGGGTCTTCAAGACCAGTACAAATCTCATCAACAACCTCATGGCAAAGGGTGCAAGCATGTTCATGTCCTGGGAGGCGAATGTATGTAACTTCCTCACAAAGACTTGCTGATACGCAAAATTCTTCAGGGCTTAGAGAATCAATTTGTGCGAAGAACAGTGCTGCATAATAATCAACCAACTTTGTACACTGCCATGTAAAAATCAAGAGCATATTGAAATATGAAATGCTCGATTTAGAACATAGGTACAACTATTTAAGAAAGAGAGCATTTGATTTTATTTTTAAGTAAAAAAAATACCTCTAACTTAAGTGAATGAAATTTCAAACAAGCTTGGTGAAGAGTATCTATAATTTCGATCCGGGTCTCATTCTCCTTCAAATAGAAGAGGGTTTCTGTGGCAAACTGCTCACAAAGTTGGCATAGTTGTGGACTTCCCTTTGTTGTAAGTGATACCGTGTTCTCATTTAATCTCTTTTCAACAACTACAACAAAATCAAATAAATAAGGCATAAAAACTGATTAAAACAAGGATGAATATCCAAATATTTGAAAACAAAATTAAAAAAATATTTGAAAACATAGACAACAAGCAAACAAACAAAATTCTGAAAACAATAGCATTCCCTCCGCAAAGAAATATAAGAGCGTTTAGATCACTACTTTAGCAATCTAAACGCTCTTATATTTCTTTACAGAGGGAGTATGTAACAAGGTCATGCGATCTACACCCTAACCGTAAGAACCAGTGACACAAAGATCTCGGTTAAGTAGGTCTCCGGTGTGTAGAAGATTATCAGTAATCATCAACATGCTATGAGCCTGACTTTATCCTGACATAATTAACAAGATTGGAACATATAAAAGTATTTGAAGTAGTAATCAGTGGCAATTGTCTGTTGGTGAGTCCATGAGTGGATATACAGAAATTAGAGGGGCCAGGGAAAAAAATAGGCATGGATTAGTTTATGAATGGAGATCCCTCCTCATTCAACTTGAATAAGTGGGATGCTCCTCACCAGGGCCGTCTCTAGAAATTCGGGGCCCCGGGGCGAAAATCAAAATTGGGCTCAAAATTTCAACAAGTTCGTATTACAGAAGAACTAATGTATCTAAAATATAAAGATATGTATACAACGATCAAGAACAAACTTAATTTCGTCCTACTCCTATCCTAGCACCGTGGACAAATAAATTTGTTACCAATATCTAACCCAAGAACAAATAATCTCGTCCTACTCGGCTACTCCTAAACTAGGTCAGAGAGATCAAACTTAATCAGGTACTAGTGATGAAGAAAAGGGATAAAATTACATAGAAAACGGCGATACCTAAGGGCAGCCAGGTCGTGGGCAATCGCCGATGGCGGAAGGCAGCGGACTCTGGTTTGGGTGACCGGCGGAAAATGCTGAAAGCAGCCGGACGGCGTCCTGGGCGATGGCGGAAGGCAGCAGACCGCCTCTGATCGATTGGCGGAAGCCAAGCAGGCCTCGCGACTCATGGGCTGAGGTACGATTTGCTTAGCAGGCTGTTGGGTACGTTTAGTCGGCCGGCTGGCTGTTAGATTATGGCTGGTTAGGCAAAGTGTGTAGTACCCAGTTATTTGGGGGCCCCAAACTTTTGGGGGCCCTATGCGGTCGCCCACCTCGGCCTCCCTTGTCGACGGGCCTGCTCCTCACATTCAGAGGGCCTATGGCCGAATACGACCACATGTGTGCACATGACAAATAAACATATATAAAACCTTATACCTTCCATTCTCCTTCCTGAGAAGTGGATGGTTTCCAAATTAATTTTCAAGCCTGGCAGGATACAGGTACTTCCACTAGACTTGGGTCCAGACCAGTTCGCAACTAAATGAATATAGTGATAATTTGAGTTCCTACTTCTGGCTGGACATCGAATATCCATGGAGGATAACATAATCCTTGCATCCCAAACAAAGCCTAACTTAGCATGAACATGTGCATTATTTTATGAAAATATCGATCCGGGACTTCTAGTCACGATTTTTTGTGGTACCTTCAGTATATGATCTCATATTACCATAATAGAAAGAAAAATCTACTAAGGAAAACAAAACAGCAGTTATAAAATAAATCTTGTATTGCTTGCTTACGACTGGATGAAGGAATGCAAGATCGAGGTTAAACGGCCACATACCAGTGTGGTCCAAGGCCAAGATTCTACTGCCCAAAAGGACAACGCCAGTGATGAACAAAGCAAAAACTCTTGAGCCCATTTTGTCTGTTAATAAAGAGATGGACAAACAATTAAATGTAACAACTACAAAAGAGAGAAGTATATACATAATAACGTCAAGATTTTGCTAACTGTTAAAAGAACATTTAAGGTTAACTGAGGTAAATCTACAGATAATTAATTTCCCTTCATATACAAATCTGAAAAAAGGTCTCAGCTCCATCTTCCTTCTTGTATGTATCGCATGCATACATTTTAGTTCCTTAAAAAAACATGCGTCTAGTCCCATGTGTAGAACTTGAACCAAAACATTCTAACAGTTCAAAAGGAAAGCACTAAATGAAATAAACGGAATATGGTTGTATGCTCCAAAATCCAGATAAGCTTTATGTGCTAGTTCGCCACCACTGAGGCACAAGCTGTTCCCCTTTCTGCATTCTTCTTAGAAGATACATACTCAGATTGCAGATAAACAAACCCAACCCAGTGGTGTGGACAGACAGTAAAGTTAATATGCAGAACCACTGGTAAGCAAAGGTGACAGACAAACTCCTCAAATCCTTTTGAGATTTTTTTTTCTATATAAGTACTTCCCCAAGTTGGACTAAACATTAAGAACAAGGAATAACAATTCAATTACTACTATTTTCTTGAACTGCTATTATTGCCTTCAAAATATATCAATCAGCTATGAGCCATAAAAAACTACCAGGCTTTTCTCCACGAATTTCACACGCATCTATCGGAAACACAAGCAAACAAGTGCTAATTGAAGATGTGGGGTTAGACTAGCAGCTGGCATGATACCGCAACCCCTGAATCGGATCTACTCTTAAACAGGGTGAAATTCTTAGCGTCTACCTTAAGTTCGGATGAGGATCTTGGGCCGACCGAACAGTGGGAGCGGAGGGCGGGGCGGGGCGTTGCGTCGTGTGCGGACGGCCGAGCGCCGGCCGCGCCCGCGGCGGAGACAAGCGGGGGCGAGAAGAGCTACGCAGAGGCAGGGAGAAGATTTTTCGAGAACACGACGCCGTTGACTAGCTGGATTTGTTGCGGCCATTACTAGGCCATCTATGTTTTTTTTTTCTGATTTTCCTTGCTTTATTAAATCCAAAAGGTTAAAAAAATAGTGTTTATACTCTATGCTTTTAATAAATTTTATAAAAAGTACTATTGTTAAAACATCCCATTTTAACAAAAATATGTCCCGTTTGTTATTTCAAAATTATTTCTACCAGAAAATGTTCATCGCATATAAAATGTTCACACAATTCATGAAATTGTTCAAATATGTACATCTAAAGTATTTCGTTTTCTCCCTAATTTTAGCCCCACTAGCTCCATACAGATTGCATGTGCCGTCGATGTGAGGTTGCGGGTGGACCCTTTGCGCTCTTAGCTACAACACATCTGAGTATTGTGGGTGGACCACACGAAAGTCCCACCACCTCAGAGCCTGTCACACAAGGCCTTGATGCTTCGGCAGTGGGGTTCCCTTGCGCCCCGCCCATGATGGTTGCGTGGTGGGGTCTACAACACTCCCACTGCAATGTTGGCGTCCATAACGGAGGGTGGTTTTCTTAACGGTGTTAGCGTGATGACGGACTCGAGGGAAAGCATGAGAACAACTCCTTTCCGCATGAGAGATGGACGGTGTTGGACGCACTGAAGAAAGTGACGCGTTGATATAGATGATGGTGATGAAAACAAATTACGATGGTTATGGAGGCGATGGAGATTGAAGTACTTCTATTTTTCTCAATTGATTATACATAGTGCGGTGAATTTTCTAAAATACAACTAGTGAAACAATCTATATGATTGCGGTGACATCATGACTTCGTGCTATCCTTCGAGGTGTTCGTATAGGTTGCTCATGGAGTCTTCAAGGTGCAACTGGAGTAGCGTTGGACGCTGACAGGAGCATGAGCCTACATGGTATAATGTATGCCAACGTCGCGTCTCCTAGTCGACTTCTTCCCAGGTCCATCCCAATCCTACTGTCCACTAGTCGAATCCTTTAGGCACTATGGCGGAGGGTATGTTGCTCTTGACTACCCGGAAGTCATGATCGTGCTTTATGAGATGTCCACTTTGTTGCGACTTGGCTTTGACACCCTATGTCACGCCTTCTCACAATTCATGGCTAGAGGGTGGGCAAGGTGAAGCATTAATTGTTGTAGTTGTCGTGTGGATAATAATCCAAAAGACATTACATCAAGCTTTTTTTCAGGGGAGATGCATTATAGAGGACGAGCTCTAGGGAGTTTGTTTCAAAGAAAATTCAACGTATATTTAAAAGTTTTAAAAATATCAATCCTTTTTTGAAAATACACATACATGTTTTTAAAGTACATGTAAAGTTTCATTGTATAATGCTACGCAGACTACACAAAAAAGACAAATATCTTGAACACAGAGAAAAAACCTATTTTAAATTTTTAATCTATGTATTTGTCTTTTTTTCATATTACATATGTGCTTTCATGAAATTTTGTACATGTATATACTACAAATATATGCTTATGTTTATATGTTTTTCCAGACTTTTTGAGGTGTGGAAATAGTAAAAAAAAATTCTGCAAAAAATGAAGGGCTCCGTGGAGCTCAGCCTACCTTTCGCACATTTTTCTCGAGAGAATCCAATAGCCCATTTCTCTTCTGCCGTTTCCGTCCAGCCCAGAAAGACCATGAAGCCCAACCCAACCCAACCCAAGCCCTGACACCGCGCTCTCCGACCGAGCTCAGATCTGCGGGCGAGCACCATCCACAGAGTCCGCTGGCGCGGCCGGCCGTACACGAGCAGCGACCCGCCGACCCCACGCCATAGTCTAGTGCCGGACAGCGCGTCACCGGGCCCACCCGTCAGCGGCGCACGCATCAGAAGCCAAGCCAGCGACGCAGCCGTCATCGACCGAGCCCACTCCGACCGACCCCACAGCGAGCCCAGAAGAGGCGCAACACAACACAGTCCTCCGGCCCCGAGCCCTCCGCCTCGCCCCGCCCCGCGCCCGACCCGAAACCCCAGCCGATCGGCGGCGGCCGGCCGGCGCAGATGTCGCTGACGGAGGTCAGGATCGGCGAGGAGGTGTGGCTCACCTGCCTCTCCCACGCGCTCACCACCGAGACCGAG
>NC_041381.1:634855109-634857066 GCF_002162155.2 Triticum dicoccoides
TACCCGTTCCCCTCCCCTCCCCTCGCGAATGTCTGAGATCGCGCTGATTCCCCTCTCCCCCTGCCCGCAGCCCTCCAGCAGGGGCGGCTCCACGGCGTTCATATGGGGCGCGTCGCCGCAGATGAGGTGCGAGCGGAAGAAGGACCGCGTCGAGGTCAACCCCGAGCTGCTCGCCGCCGCGTCGGCGCAGGCCGAGATATCCTTTTCCGACCTCCCCCAGTTAGTTTCCTCAGTATCTGGTGTGTTTGCTGCTGTGTGGATTGAGCTGACAGTAGGGTTTTGGGGATGTTGGCCTTAACTCTGCTAGCACGTAATGACGGCCACCATCGGGAAGACGACCCGGGTGATCGGCTGGTACCACTCGCACCCGCATATCACTGTCCTGCCTTCCCATGTAGGTAAGCAAGCCACACGAATTCCCTCGCATTGGCGGTCTATTGCGTGCCCAGGGTTGTGTTTCACTATGCTCAAGTGCCTTCTGTTCTGGCAACCCTGCCGTATGCATTGTTTTGTCACAAACCTGTGACATGATACATAGTTTTTGTCTATGCAGTTTGAGAATTTACTGGCAAGTTTGTTTTGTCCTAGCCATTCTATTTTTAAATATGTAACCCTTCAATTATCCCCATTAGTGTTCGCTTGCCCATTTTGGAAAATGGATGCCAATATATTGTGCGCTGTGGTAGCTAATCACCAATGCTTTTGTCTATCTGGGATAGGGAGTTCCATATTTAGCTATGTAGCTTTGTTCCGGAATTTCCGGTAGAGCACCAGCCTATACTGCCCTGAATGCAAAGGTCCATTACTAGCTCCTAACCATTTGACGACAGCAAAATATAAATCTAGACAATTTGCTAGTGCATCTGCTTTTATGCTCTGCCTCTCTCTTATGAGATGGTGCCCATCTGCAGTGAGGCTAAACTTTGCCTTTTTTTTCTCCAGATGTGCGTACCCAGGCTATGTTTCAGTTGCTAGATCCAGGCTTTGTTGGGCTGATATTTTCCTGTTTTAGTGAAGATGCTCAAAAGGTAGGAAGGCTTATACTTTGTGTACACATTAAGGTTGCTTCCTATCTGGGACGCTTATGCACGGTTTCGTCTCGCTGAATTGTATTTTCATGTTGCCACAGGTTGGGAAAATCCAAGTGATTGCCTTCCAGTCACTTGATGGGACACAGAACACACAGCGTGCTATTGTTCCTGTTATTACCAATCCAGTCGTTAACCTTGAATCATCTTGGAGTTCATCCGAAAACTCATTAGCATTGATTGAGGGCATTGAACAGGACACTGGAGATTCTAGAGCTTCAAACGGAAGCAAGGTTTTTTTCTATACTGGATGTTGTGGTGTTACAGCATTTAATTCCATGATGTCTTACCATTTTGTCTGTGAGGGTGTGAGGGTTGTTGATTATCACTCTATCATTTTATTATTTCCTACTGGATGGAGCATGTTTAAATCTGGCGCCTACTTTGCACAAGCCAGTGTAAGAAAAAGAGCATTTGAACTATGTTGCTATCGTTTTTGGATCAAGACAACTCAGAAAGAATGAATAAATTGAGCCTTTAGTCTTTTGATTAGAGTAGAGGTCACGGGAGAGAAGAGCATACTGCCATACTATAGAAGATATTCAGGAAAACAAATCCATTTGTTATTTATGTTAATGGCCTAGGTGACTGTCTTAGACTGGAAAGCTTGACTACATGTTCACTAAATGTTAACCCTCAAAAGTGGACAAGTATATATGTGAAGCATCTTTTGATTTTGCATCAAGAGTCCATGATGATGGACATAAAAAGAAGTCAAGGTATGCACCACCATCCAACCCAAGTAAATGGTTGAACAGTAAGTAGGCTAACGGAGTATTCCAGAAATGTGGGATAAACTGATCGCAATTGTCTATTTTTCCTTAAAAAAATATGTTCAGCACAATCTAACTGTGCTAAAACTACTGCGC
>NC_041381.1:634857217-634867505 GCF_002162155.2 Triticum dicoccoides
AACCAATGGTGCATTGTGAGTATTGTAGACTTTGGGCCCAGTCTTTGGCAGCACTTTTTATGAGCGGAAATAATGGGTCAACTATTTAACAATGTGTTTGGGCGAGAAAAGATAGAAAGTTTGAACTATGACAACTACTTCATTGGGTATTAGTATATATAAATGATGCTGGATAGGTGGAGGGGAACCAGTAAGTAACATGTCATATGAAACAATTTTGTAATAAAGAAATTTCAGGATTATTTCAGAATTTTTCATTGAAGTCGCAGCAGTTAATTAATGTGTAGCTGGTCTTGGAAGTGAGCGAATATGAAACAACCTAGTAGAGACATTATGTTCAGGGAGCTTTTGTCTTGATGAATTATTTAATTGTATAGATATGGTATTTAGGTTCTGATGTTAAAACTGACAACTCTTGATCAGCAAAACCCCATAATTTCCTCAACGTTTGTGCTCAGAAGCTTCAGTTTGATGCTTTCTGACTTGAATGTGCAGGTCTAGACATATTGCAACCAAATGATAGAGTAGATATCTATACTAATGTATTTGTAAACGTGGTAACAAACTGACGGATAGATCAGAAATTCAGAACAATGAAGCACACTTTACTGTTTCTACATTTTGTTTGGACGAGACCATCCCCTGATTTATCAGTTGGGAGCATACTTTGTCTCTGTTGTTAATTGCTTATGTAAAAGTTGCTTGGTTTATGCTGCTTCATTGAATTTGTGTAGCTTATAAGTACCAATCCGGGGTAACTTGTGCTAGGAGCCATAGATAAAGTGCCATATTCTGTGGGTTTGTACTTACCAGTACATTATCAAATTATTTATGCATGTACTTATATTTTTAGGTCTGGGGAAGATCTCAGGATATGGATCTGTATTCTCCTTTGGATATAAATCATTCGGCAAGACTACCAATAGAAAACGCTATTGTTCCTTTCGAACCTGATAACATTGCTGGACCCTCTGTTGATCAAGATGGTTCAGATCTGTCCCCAAGCATACAGGAGGCTTTGCACCGGTCAACCATGGACATAAGGTATATGAATTTCCTGCACAAAATCTTTTATTTTATTAAGGGAACTGTATATATAGTTTTCAGAAATGTTAAGCACTGTATGTTAGCCTTTACTCTCTTTTTGCCCTCGAGAACTCTTTCAGCAGTTCAAAATATTTTCGGACAAGATATGTCATCTGAACCTAGGAGTTCTTCCTGGAATGTCTGTCTATCAGCTAGTATGATGGCATATTAACATCTTTCTCATCGTGCTACAGTCACATACTCTCGGGTTCCATGTTACAACAAACTAATGGCTATATACCTTAGTAGTATTAAAAAAAGCTATATGGCTTATCTTTTGAATTTTCCAATGCCATCTAATCACTTTGGCAATGTTCTTTTTTTATGAGTAAAGCATTATTAATGCCTAAACTATTACCAACCAGGTTTTGTTGTCTTTAGGATGATGAGATTTTTTAGGATTTTGAACTAAGCGTAATGGACTTGGATCGAATTCTCATATTGAAAGAGTCCCTTAGTGTTGTTCTAAGCATCTTTTCCTATACAACTTTGTTGTGATTTACAGTTACAATCATCATGATATGAACATCCTATGACTTGTCTTTCATCATTCTTCATGCCACGCGGACCTGTCAAGTGCAGGGTGCTGTGCTTTAACATGACGATATGTTAGTTTCTAATTTACAGTTTGTTGCTGATAGTGGTGCAGAGTATAAAAGGAAGGAGGTGCCACTTAAAGTATTCCCTACAAGGCATCTGCTAAAGCTGGACACTACGTTGAGTTCTTACTGTGATATGCAACGTGTCCTTTTTGAAGAGGAACAATCAGCATATAACCAAGCTATGCTTCAGAATATTTGGTAATTCAAGTTCCTTAATGAAAATGTAATATCAGGATGCTTGGTCTCACCGTAAAGGTTGCGCTTGTTTTGTTTGTTTGTGCAGTGATGGGAAGATGCACCCACTTACATCTATGCACCACACCTCCACATACAATGCTTCTCTATGCAAACTGATGGAGTACTGGTGAGAGCAAAATCTTCTTTTTCTTCTTCTGCTTATCCAAACACAGTGACTGCTCATAGTGTCTAATCGTCTGCTAACATGTCGTGCTTGTGCTGTCTTAGCTTGACCCCAGCTATAACTGTGCTTCAGGACCGTGTGAAAGAAAACGAACTTCGGGTGAGTGGACTAGATTTCATTATATGGCGCTGTTCGGTCATTCCAGGGCTAATGGCTATTTGCTCATTGTAAACAGTTGGCTATGCTAGTGGAGGAGCATAAACAACTGGAGGCCGAGCAGAGCACGAAAACTGGTTCTCCTCACCGTCCAATGCCCGGAGGGACTACCAGTGGCATCACTTCGCCAAGGGGCCAGGACAAGTACCCTTCAGGCAGACAAGGGGGCCCTATAAGCCCTAGCAGCAGCAGCCGGAGGAAGGCTCCTTGACTCGGACCTTGCTCGCCATTCTGTCATGGTGGATAGTCCGATTCTTGGCCCTGCCTGATGCTTTCTGGAACGCCAAACCTGTCCTTCAGCGTGAGGGGTGAAGTCGCAATGCAAATGTACATACCCATCTCCTTTCAGCGCCTGCCCCGCCGTCCTTCTGTGGAATTAACCAATCAACAGTGGTTCCCTTTTGCTTTGTGTTGTCCTTGCGCCAAATCCTTTTGCCTGGTTGCGCTGAGCTTGTAATGTGTACTCACTGGCGCGATGAGTCTCGGGGCAGTGGTTGCGCTGAGCTTGTAATGTGTACTCACTGGCTTGACGAGTCTCGGGCAGGCTTTCTAGTTGGAAAAAACTCTTGTACCAATCCTGCTGTCGAAATGTTCAGGGAAGCCTCGCTTGCCTAGGTGCTCTCACCCTGCGCTGATCTCAATGTCAACAGCCGTACAAGGACGATGGGACTCGGACGAGCCCCGCCGGCCGTCCGGCAGCTCCGGTGACAACTTGTCCCGCTCTTACGTTCAAAAAGAAAAAGAAAAAGACAACTTGTCCTGCTCTAACTGCTGCACTGTTTTGGAGCTTTTGTAACGAAAGTGAGATATTTGGAAGCAACATGACAAGGGCCATGCAACCACTCCCACTGTTGCTGGATGGAGGCGTGATGTGCAGTCCCGCGTCTGTACACGAACGATCGACCCGGTCACACGACCAAACCACGCGCCCGAGCCGACAACGGCTCGCATCGAAGCCACGCCGGATCGTCGCGTCGCTGTAGCAGTTTGGATGCGTGTCGTACGAGCGCGCCAAGGTACGCAAAGCCCGTGAAGCCGTACACGCCACCTTCCCGCCCGACGAGCCGCTGCGGCGCGAACGTTCGGGCTGGACTCGGCGGCATGGGAAACCACGGCGAAGTCGTTGCGCGTCCTTGTTTGAATTGAACCCGTCGTCGCCGCGCGCTGTCACTGACGGAAACGGAAGGGCCGGGGCGCCGGTTGCTGCTTGGATATGAATGAGTGATCGCAGGCTGACAGCGACGGGTGACCAGAGTAGATTATCACCGTGCCATGCATGAATCGGCGGCCATATCCGTTTTCCTCCCGCTCTCAGCAGGGTCAGACCCACGTCCACATCCCTTTCGGTTTCCCTCCCCTCCTACTCCATAAATTTCCTCCCGATCGTTTCCTGCCCGCGTTGATTGCGTCGGCGTCCCAGCGTACGCGCACGCCAAGTTTTACCACCACGGCCGGGCTCGGCACTCGCGACGCGTAGACAGGCGCAGCTTCTCTTCTCCTGCCGCGCGTGCGCCACAGGGAAAGGAAGGGCGGCGACCGATGGCGGGGCTGCAGCGGTCCAGCGGCACGTTCCGGCGGTCGGGGTCGTCGGGGATGGTGTGGGACGACGACAGCCATCTGTCCGGGGAGATCAAGCCCGTGCGGGTCGAGCGGAGCCGCTCCACGGGCCACGCCGGGTACAGGGCGTCCGCCGGCCGCGTCTCGCCCGCGCTCGACCCGCCCTCGCCCCGCGTCGCCGTCTGCGGCTTCTGCGCCTTCTTCCGCGGCGGCAAGGCCAAGAAGAACAACGACGGCAAGGCGGCCAAGTCCAAGGCTCGAACGGCCGCCGGTTCACCAGCAAGACCAAAGGTGAGGCGAGCCAGTGGCTGATCCGTCTCTACGTCCCTGCAGCCCGTACGCAGTACATATGTAAAAACTTCGGTAGTTTCTTCCCTTTTCTCGTGTTGTTATATACTGATCGTCCCATGTGTATGGAGCAAGCGCACGGTTTTAATTTGTAGTAGGATCGATGTATAGAGGGTAGCGTAGAACTGTGTGCCTCCATGGATGATCACTCTTTTTTCGAGACCGGGTCTCATCATCACCTGATTGTACAGTGTTCTCTTCCATTTTGCTATGTGATCGGATATTTGTAGGACAGCAGGATTACTGCCAGTAGAACTTTTGGTACTTAAAACGTGCTGTGTCTATTTTGTTATGTGCTTTTCCATCTTCCAGTGGAGCAGCAACCTACGCAATTCTTTTTGATCAGCAGGCTTCGGTGCTTCACAGATCTATCTAACTGCACTGCTCAAGCTCCCCACAAGCTATGTTCAGAGACAAGTCTGCCCGTTCCTGGAATCTGGAATCATGTGCGTTTTCTTTCTTGCCGCCGTTGGAAAAAAGGCTACCGCGACGGTGCCGAAGGCGCGGGCCTCACACGATGGCGGTGGAGGTGGTTCCCTCCCGCTCGGCCTTGATGCTGCTGCTCTGTCGCTCAGATCTTCTCTCCGCTCTTCTTGGTCTCGTGGTGGTGTTCGCAGCGAGACGGTGTTGGTGACGGCACAACCGTCGTGGCGCATAGTTGGACGGTGGTTTTGCTGGTCGGCTCCGATTGGCTGGTGGGGTTTGGCATGCGGGAGAAATCCTCGCCGGTTCGTCCGGCTCCGATGCGGTGACACCAGCGGGTGCCACTATCCCTTCTTGGAGGGCGTCGGGAGTAGCTATCCCCTACCTCCCTCCGCGTACTGGGGGAAACCCAAGGATTTGTTCGGGCAGCAGTGTCGTCGGTGTCGCATCCCTTCTTGGAGGTGCTGCTTAGTTCGCGGAAGTTCGGAGCCTTGGGCTGTAGTGGTTTGTTTCGGAGGGCGCAGCGATCGCGGGTCATCCGCGCTTTGTCGAGCTGCCGTTGTTGGCATTTTTTCTTCGGGCTTGTTGTGCTGCTCGCTCCAGCATTGTGATGTGTACTTTGGTGGTTTGCTTTGAAATACAAAGCGGGGGGAAACCTTTTTTCGGTAAAAGGCTGATCATCTCACGCTTTTATCTGCCGCTTTCTTTGACACGTGAATATCTGTGTTTGCTGCTGCTAACTGAATTACAAGGTTTAATCTTATCGCTGGGGTGAATATTTCAAGGAGACACAGAAAATATGGGACGAGCAATCCAACAGATTTCGTCACTGCCAGCCCGGACATGCATGTTTTTTTTTGCAGTCGTGTTAACTAGAGATGATCCTCAGGGTATCCCTTGACCCTTATTAGTTCAACGAAATGAGGTAGATTTTCAAAATTAACACGACTTTTGAAATTTCAATTCATTGGTGATTTTCTGCTGGGCTGAGAGTGCCATGGTCTAGTTTTGTCCCAACTAAGCTAAGAGTGCCATGGACTTTTGAAATTTCAATTCATTATTAAAACTACTATGTTGTTAAAACAAAAAATGCCATCTCATAATAATAAAATGCCATTCTTAATAATGAAAAGGCCATCTCTTAATAATTAAAATTCCGCGTACAAAAGAACCTTGACTTGTGAACACAAAAAAATAAAAAATAAATCCATGTGACGTAGATTGAAAATTTATAAAACTGCCATGTCATTTTTCTAGCAAAGCTGCCATTTATCTAATCACAAAACACATATAATTCCATCATGGTGAAAAACAAAAATGACATCCTCTCAATATTAAAAATGACACCCTGTTAATAAGAAAATGCCATACTCTCAACAATGAACATGCCATCATATTATTAATAAAATTGCCAACCTCTTATTATTAAAACTACCATGCCATTAAAACTAAAATGCCATCTCTTAATAATAAAAATTACATTGTTAATAATAAAATACCATCTCTTAATAATAAAATACCATTAAAAAAACAAACTTGACTTGTGAAAAAAAGAAAAAAACTGTTTAAAATGCCATGTGACATTGATATTTTTTTTATAAAATTGCCATGTTATTTTTTCTAGAAGAGTTGCCATGTACCTAATAATAAAACACATATAATTCCATCATGGTGAAAAGAAGACAAAAAATATGGCATGAGATTCAAACCCATGACTCCCAAGTACAAACTCACACCTCTACCGAGCGTGCTGGGTGAGATACTTTGAAAGTAAAGAGGTTCACTGGGTTTTATCTTATAGTGAACGGGTTTTAAACGCTAACCTGGCACCCAATCACATCACATGCCAAGATTGCTGCAGCACACCGGACGACAGGCATACGATTTGCTGGGAAACTCCTGATACGTCTTCAACGTATCTATAATTTATGAAGTATTCATGCTATATTACATCAATTTTATATGGTTTTGGTACATTTTATATTATTTTTATGGGCTAACATGTTAATCTAGTGCACAATGTCAGTTGTTGTTTTCTTCTTGATTTTGGTTTCTACAGAAAACCCATACCAAACTGAGTCCAAACGTGACGAAACTTTTTAATGATTTTTTCTAAAAGGAAAGAGACTCGGGTAGCTTTTGTCCTTGGTTGAATGCTTAGGTCTCAGGCAAGAAATATGAATGAATGTCAAACACCCTGCCATCGTCATTTTGCCGCAAACATTGAGATACCTGGTTTTTAAATTCTAATAAATACAAAACTCATATAAAATTCATGAAACTTGGCATGTTATCATGGAACGGCATCAACATGTCGTGGTAAATTTTTTGTCCCATTTGGGGTAGGTTTGGGGATATGCTTCTCACAAATCAGAGGTTCTCACAACAAGCTTAATGGTTTCGGTAGGGAACGTCCCACCTTTGGGGACGAAACGATACCCATTGCCTCTTATTGCTTTCAAAAAATTTCTCGTGTCAACATATAACAATAGGAGTGTTGTGTCAATTTTTGGGATTTTTCGGGGTTTGTCTTGACAATTTTATGCATTAATTGAGTTTTCAATGCATTTATGAGTATAATTCAAATTTGAACTACATGCACATTCTCTAATGCATATAAATTGGTTGAAAATTCAAATTTGTGTCCTTGGTTGCATGCTTAGGTCCCATGAAAGAAATGGAAATGAATGTGAAACACCCTGCCACCGTCACTCGGCTGCAAACATTGAGGTTCCTGGTTTTTAAATTCTAGTAAATCCAAAACTCGTCTGAAATTCATGAAACTTGGCATGCTATCATGGAACGGCATCAACATGTCGTGGTAAATTTTTTGTCCTATTTGGGGCAGGTTTGGGGATATGCTTCTCACAAACCAAAGGTTCTCACAACAAGCCTGATGGTTTCGGTAAGGAACGTCCCACCTTTGGGGACGAAACGATATCCGTTGCCTCTTATTGCTTTCAAAAAATTTCTAGTGTCAACAGAGGACAACATGAGTGTTGTGTCAATTTTTGGGATTTTTCGGGGTCCGTTTGGACATTTTTATGCATTAATTGAGTTTTCAATGCATTTATGTATATATTTCAAATTTGAACTACATGCACATGCTCTAATGCATATAAATTGGTCAAAAATTCAAATCTGTGTCCTTGGTTTCATGATTAGGTCCCATGCAAGAAATGGGAATGAATGTCAAACACCCTGCCACCTCACTCCGGCGCAAACATTGAGATTCCTGGTTTTCAAATTCTAGTAAATCGAAAACTCGTCTGAAATTCATGAAACTTGACATGCTATCATGGAGCGGCATCAACATGTCGTAGTAAATATTTTGTCCCATTTGGGGCAGGTTTGGGTATAAGCTTCTCCCAAAACCAGAGCTTCTCACAACAAGCCTGATGGTTTCGGTAGGGAACGCTCCACCTTTGGGGACGAAATGATATCAGCTGCCTCTTATTGCTTTCAAAAAAAAATCTAGTGTCAACATAGAACAACATGAGTGTTGTGTCAATTTTTAGGATTTTTTGGGGTTCGTTTGGACATTTTTATGCATTAATTGAGTTTTCGATGTATTTATGTGCATAATTCAAATTTGAACTACATGCACATGCTCTAATGCATATATATTGGTTGAATATTCAAATATGTGTCCTTGGTTGCATGCTTAGGTCCCATGCAAGAAATGAGAATGAATATCAAACACCCTGCCACCGTCACTCGGCCGCAAACATTGAGGTTCCTGGTTTTTAAATTCTAGTAAATCTTAAACTCGTCTGAAATTCATGAAACTTGGCATGCTATCATGGAGCGGCACCAACATGCCGTGGTAATTTCTTTGTCCCATTTGGGGCAGGTTTGGGTATAAGCTTCTCACAAACTAGAGCTTCTCACAACAAGCCTGATGGTTTCGGTAGGGAACATCCCACCTTCGCGGACGAAATGATATCCGCTGCCTCTTATTGCTTTGAAATTTTTTCTAGTGTCAACATAGAACAACATGAGTGTTGTGTTAAATTTTGCAATTTTTCGGGATTCGTTTGGATATTTTTATACATTAACTGGGTTTTCTAGGCATTTTATGTGCATAATTCAAATTTGAACTACATGCACATGCTCCAGTGCATATAAATTGGTTGAAAAATCAAATCTTTGTCCTTGGGTGCATGCTTAGGTCCCATGCAAGAAAAGTGAATGAATTTCAAACACCAGGGCACTGTTGATTGCCGGCAAAACGTTGAGATACTTTGTTTTTAAATTCTAGCAAATCAAAAACTCGTCTAAAATTCATGAAACTTGGCATGCTATCATGGAATGGAACCCGACATGCTGTGGTATTTTTCGTGTCCATTTTGAGAGAAGAAGCACTCGAATAACAACCAACAAGGGCATTTTCAAACAAATAGCTGCCACTCTAACATCGCAAATGTTTGTATAATTCAAATCGCGTGCGTATGTTAACCATTCACGTGACGCCACGTGTCTTGGTTTTAATGGTTATAGGAGGTGCCGTGCAGACAGCTGCTTGACTGAACGGGAGGCGTGCGAGCGAAGTCCGGTGTGCAGGCTGACCGAGGGGCGTGCAATCTGTCCTCCAATGCGCAGGCTCACCAGGAAGCGTGCGAGTTGTACGCTGCACAGGCTCACTGGGAATCGAGCCCTTTGACTTTCATGGCTGCCCGCCTTTCTCTCCATTAATGGCGCCCGAGCCGCTGCTTAATACGGGCGGCCTTACTGTTCGCCTCCCATTCCCCTCCCACCAATGCCATGTCGCAGAAGGATCATCTGCCACTAGTCTTAAAGTTTGGTGAAGTCGACTCCGAGTCAGAGGGGATACAAAATAAGGAGGAATGGGGCCTCATGTGTTGGGAAACGCAATAATTTCAAAAAAAAATTCTACGATCACGCAAGATCTATCTCTAGGTGATGCATAGCAACAAGAGGGGAGAGTGTTGTCTATGTACCCTTGTAGACCGAAAGCGGAAGCGTCTGTGGGGACCGATTCTCCGGGTACTAATTCCCAGAAAATGACCCTTGTGATCATCGGCCCCAGGATAACTATTAGCTGATGAGGCACCAACTTGATACAGAAATTCCAAGCAAATACAAATATGTAGTACAAGACCATTCTGGTCTGTGAGTACAACAAATGGTTTCTAGTGATTGATGGCGGAAGCGGGCTGTGAATCATCAGCGTCTATGGGACTCCATTTCCCACGTGAACAGCTGACCAGGTTAACTCCTATCTTCGCGGGGCTGCTATCACCATTACGTGGGTTCCGGGGCTGTCCTCACGGTCGCTCCTCTTCGCGCAAGAAATCTGGCCAAGACAATAGCCAGGGACAAGCTAGTGAGTACTTTGAATGTACTCGCAAACATTATGAACACGGCATAATATGACAGCTATGTGCTGAAAATATTATATGAGCATGACGTCAGTCACCAATGATAAATAAAACTCTGATGCGTACGAGCATGTTAAATATGAATATGCAATAACATAGCAATAATAAAATTATGAAACAAATAATAAACATGCCGCAGTCAGGGTCTGAGCGACACCACATACAGGGCTTTTAAAACAAATGCCACAGTCGGGCGTCTGAGCGACACCACATACAGGGCTTTTAAAAGAAATGCCACAGTCGGGCGTTTGAGCGACACCACATACATGGCTTTAAAAGAAATGCCACAGTCG
>NC_041381.1:634867830-634895252 GCF_002162155.2 Triticum dicoccoides
TTTTAAAAGAAATGCCACAGTCGGGCGTCTGAGCGACACCACATACAGGGCTTTTAAAAGAAATGCCACAGTCGGGCGTCTGAGCGACACCACATACAGGGCTTTTAAAAGAAATGCCACAGTCGGGCGTCTGAGCGACACCACATACAGGGCTTTTAAAAGAAATGCCACAGTTGGGTGTCTGAGCGACATCACATACATGGCTTTTAAAATAAATGCCACAGTCGGGCGTCTGAGCGATACCACATACATGGCTTTAAAAGAAACAATCATAGTGAATATCCCGGAGGTAGAACCATCCCAGAGATACTCGATAATAACAATAATAACACGGGTTAGTCAACAATAATAATGATCATAATTATCACAAGTCACAGGTAGTAATTCCAGTTCTGGTTTAACAGTTTCACCTCCGAAGACCGACACTAAGACCGACACTTGACCCATCCCAGACTGTAGTCCTCAACCAAGGACACGGCTATTCGAATAGGTTTAATCTCTGCAGAGGGTGTACTCTTTACCCATGAGTAACGGATTTCTTTAGTCCATCGGGACTAATTCCGTCTACGGTCTTTTTGTTGAAAACACACCTAACTTGCACACACCAGCTTAACTCACACGTGTCTGGAATCACCCACGACACCTGACAAGCAAACTCTAAGTGGGGAGGCTACAACCTCGACGTAACATGGGATCACAAATTTATACCCCGCGCAAAACTGGGGAAGCTACCCCCTTCGGCTACAACCGAAACACCCATGCTCCCGGACCAGGTGGCATGACTACCGGATGCCTCCAGTATCTTCCACCACAGCCTCTCTATACGGTGTGTGCTAGGAAAGTGGTTGATAACTTACTGAACCGTACTCTACTAATCGTAGAGACGAGTGGTAGTACGAAGCAAGTATGGGGGTTACTGGCACAAGACTCGATCTACGGCCGACTCAGGAGGTTGTAATATTTCCTGCATGATTTGCATAACAATGCATATATCTCAAACAACAGATGGGCACATCACATGACATACCCTTCATGCCATACTGGTCATGACCGTCTCGACGGAGGGCTAGGGACAAGACCGTGTCTACCCAAGACAGAGGCCTTCCCGGCTTCCCTTCCGGTATGCATGAAGACGTATGACGGTGATTCCCATTACAAATCATGTCAACTTCATCAGCATAAAATCGTCAATATGCACCCGAGGGTAGGATCACATCCTCACATAAAATGACGCATGCCCGCGTCGAGGTGGTGTTATCACCGAGTCAACAACACACACAAAAGTATTACACCAGGGTTCAGAATGCTTTCCTTCAGGTCATGGAACAGAAGGGTGCATCCAAAACATCTTGAAATCTCCAAAAATCCTATTTAAAATAATATATATGAATTAACACACAACACAAAACAGCACTAAAAGTTGTTTTGAAATTTTTTCAAATAAATCTTAAAATAAACTAGACAATATTTTAAAGAGGAAGGAAAAAGAATTAATTCATTTGGAGTTGTATTTAAAAAAAACGGCGGTCAAAGTTTGGTCAAAAATCTGTTTTTTTAAATAAAACAGAAAAGAAAAACGTTTCGAAATATACGTACACGTCGAAGGCGTAATCTGGGAATACGCTTCCACTTATCCAGCGTGGCTGCGTCTGAGTCACTGACAGTGGGCCCGCCTGGCCCACCAGTCAGGTTTGACTAGTCTAATCTCCCTCCTCTTCCTCCGCCCGAGAGAGGGGGCGGGACTCCGGCGACGCTCGCCGGCGAACGGCGGCACCGTTCAACAAATGGAGGTCACCCGCGGGCTCAGGGGGTCGAGGCGGTTACTCCGGTGGTGGTTTCGTCCTCTGGGGTGGTCGGGGCTGCCGGCGGTGAGCTCCGCAACGGACGGTGGTCGTCGGAGAAAGTGATTTTGAGGCGGCATTGGCTTTCGACCAAAACCGAGTAGGGGGACGCGCTCACGGGAGGAAGGGAATGTTCCTGGTGGAGAGAATGGAGAGGGGGAGGTCTTGGTGGCGCTGTAATGGGCGGGTTAGTGGCGGCGGCTGGAGTCGCCGGAGAGGAAGGAGATGACCCCTTTCCCTACGATTGACGGCTAGGGGGGTACGGGTGGGATGGTGTGAGGCTGCCTGCGTGCGGGTTTGATCTCGGGGGCCTCTTATATAGGCGGTGGAGGTCGGTTTGCGGCGGCCGGGATAAGCTTGCCGGTGAACCGCCCTGCTATAGCTAGGGCGACGTGGCAGCGACGAGCGCTAGTGGACACGATTGCGGATGAGTACGCACTGTTCTAGGAGGCAGGTGGCAAGCGTTGGCGGCTTGGGCGGCGCTGCCACGGCCGGGCCTGCAAGCGGCCGTCAGCTAGCCGCCACGGTTGTCCTGACGGCGGCGCTGTGTGGTGCCAGGTTGGTCGGGGAGGTGTGGAGATGCAAGGGGACACGGCGTGCTGGCTGGGGCCGATCACGGGCCGGATTTGGGTGCGGGGTGCGACGCGGCGTCTCAGGCGCACGGGTGCCAAACGCACGCTCTGGGCGCGCCCAGAGCACGTCCAGGACATGCTCGACGAAATGCCAGGGCATCCTAGGGGTTGCGGTTGAGGCTGGCAATTAACATGACTAGTCTAGGCTTAGCAAGGGGACTAAGGGACATGGTGGATTGGTCAGGGGCTCAAGTTCACCATGTAAACTTGAATTCATGCCAAATCTGGCTGTGCACTCAGAGTGTTTGACAAAATGCCAAAGGCACCCAGGTAGTTCTTGGAGTGGCCAAATTCTCCATGTCAGTGTCTCTATGGATGCAAGAGAGTGTGGTGAAGTTAGTTTGCAAGAAGAAGAAACTTGCTAGTGCAAGTTTTGCAAAACTACACTTCTGGACATGAAGTAAATGGCATTATATCATGGGCCAAAAGTGTTCCAAACAGGGCATGCTCCTGGACTTAGGGGTTTTGCAGGGTTGACTACAAGCATGAGAAAGCACAAAGTCACTTGAGCAAGGAAGGATGGGGTTGCAGTAGAAAACACAAGTCTGGTCCAGAATGTAAAAGAGGTTGATGCACTCAAATATTCCAAACAACAACACTGGGTTTTTGCATAAAGTTGGATGGCATGTTACTACTGACATCCCATAATTTTAGTGGAGGCTCTAGGGAAATATTTAATTGGGTTGTAGTGCAAAAATGCTCACTGGACAAGAGAAGAAAAACATGTGTAACACTCAAAAATAAGCAATGAAATAATTTTATTATTACACAAATGTGATCTAGGTGCATCATATGGCATCTCCAAATTTTGGTTGAAATATTAGTTAAAGTTATCAACAGGTTGCAGTACAAACAGAGCTCCAAAATTTTAAACAAGCCATTTAATGATTAAAGCTCAGGGTGAAATAATTTAATATATAATCTACTGATTTAGAAAAATGTTTTTAATGAGATGTCATAGAAGTCCAATATTTTGGAAAGCTCCACTTGGGAAAGATAAAACCCATTAACATAAAAAGAAAAGTTTTCTTTCTGAAATCCACAGAAAAGTCCAGAATGCAAAAATTTAAAACTCCTGGCAAGATTTTAATATCAAAAAACTTGGTTAAATATTTGGGGTGTTACAGCGTTATGACAACGCAGTTGATGTAGTCATACGTCTTCACGATCCGACCGATCCTAGCACCGAAGGTACGACACCTCTACGATCTGCACACGTTCAGCTCGGTGACTTCCCACGAACTCTAGATCTAGCTGAGGTCGAGGGAGAGTTTTTTCAGCATGACGGCGTGGTGACAGTGATGATGAAGTTACTGGCGCAGGGCTTCGCCTAAGCACTATGACGATATGACCGAGGTGGAAATCTGTGGAGGGGTGCACCGCACACGGCTAAACAATCAACTTGTGTGTTCTAGGGTGTCCGCCTGCCCCCGTATATAAAGGAGCAAGGGGGGGAGGCTGGCCGGCCCCTGTAGGCGCGCCCCCAAGAGGGGATTCCTACTAGGACTCCAAGTCGCTTGTAGGTTTCCACCTAAAGGGAGAGAGGGGGAAGGAAGGAGAGGGAGAGGGGAAGAAAAGGGGGGCGCCGCCCCCCTTCCTTGTCCTATTCGGACTCAAGGGGGAGGGGGCGCGCGGCCTGCCCTGGCCACCCCCCCTCTCTCTTCACTAAGGCCCATAGAGGCCCAATAGTTCCACCGGGGGTTCCGATAACCCCCCGGCACTCCGGTTTTATCCGAAACTTCTCCGGAACACTTCCGGTGTCCGAATATAGTCGTCCAATATATCAATCTTTATGTCTCGACCATTTCGAGACTCCTCGTCATGTCCGTGATCACATCCGGGGCTCCGAACAATATTCGGTACATAATATCACATAAACTCATAATACCAATTGTCATCAAACGTTAAGCGTGCGGACCCTACGGGTTCGAGAACTATGTAGACATGACCGAGACTCACTTCCGGTCAATAACCAATAGTGGAACCTGGATGCTCATATTGGTTCCTACATATACTATGAAGATCTTTATCGGTCAAACCGCATAACAACATACGTTGTTCCCTTTGTCATCAGTATGTTACTTGCCCGAGATTCGATCGTCGGTATCATCATACCTAGTTCAATCTTGTTACCGGCAATTCTCTTTACTCGTTCTGTAATACTTCATACCGCAACTAACTCATTGGTCACAATGCTTGCAAGGCTTATAGTGATGAGTATTACCGAGAGGGCCCAGAGATACCTCTCTGAAACACGGAGTGACAAATCCTAATCTCGATCTATGCCAACCCAACAAACACCTTCAGAGACACCTGTAGAGCACCTTTATAATCACCCATTTACGTTGTGACGTTTGGTAGCACACAAAGTGTTCCTCCAGTATTCGGGAGTTGCATAATCTCATAGTCTAAGGAACTTCTATAAGTCATGAAGAAAGCAGTAGCAATGAAACTGACACGATCATAATGCTAAGCAAACGGATGGGTCATGTCCATCACATCATTCTTCTAATGATGTGATCCCATTCATCAAATGACAACACATGTCTATGGTTGGGAAACATAACCATCTTTGATTAACGAGCTAGTCAAGTAGAGGCATACTAGGGACTATATGTTTTGTCTATGTATTCACACATGTACTAAGTTTCCGGTTAATACAATTCTAGCATGAATAATAAACATTTATCATGAATTAAGGAAATAAATAATAACTCTATTATTGCCTCTAGGGCATATTTCTTCAGTCTCCCACTTGCACTAGAGTCAATAATCTAGATTACATAGTAATGATTCTAACACCCATGGAGCTTTGGTGCTGATCATGTTTTGCTCGTGGAAGAGGATTAGTCAATGGGTATGCAACATTCAGGTCCGTGTGCATCTTGCAAATCTCTATGTCCCCTTCTGACACTTGATGATGGATGGAACTGAAGCATCTCTCGATGTGCTTGGTTCTCTTGTGAAATCTGGATTCCTTTGCCAAGGCAATTGCACTAGTATTGTCACAAAAGATTTTCATTGGACCCGATGCACTAGGTATGCCACCTAGATCGGATATGAACTCCTTCATGCAAATTCCTTCATTTGCTGCTTCTGAAGCAGCAATGTACTCCGCTTCACATGTAGATCCCGCCACGACGCTCTTCTTGGAACTGCACCAACTGACAGCTCCTCCATTCAATAAAAATACGTATCCGGTTATAGACTTAGAGTCATACGGATCAGTGTCAAAGCTTGCATCGATGTAACCGTTTACGATGAGCTCTTTTTCACCTCCATAAATGAGAAACATATCCTTAGTCCTTTTCAGGTACTTCAGGATGTTCTTGACCGCTGTCTAGTGATCCACTCCGGGATTACTTTGGTACCTCCCTGCTATGCTTATAGCAAGATTACATCAGGTCTGGTACACAGCATTGCATACATGATAGAACCTATGGCTGAAGCATAGGGAATGACTTTCATTTTCTCTCTATCTTCTGTAGTGGTCGGGCATTGAGTCTGACTCAACTTCACATCTTGTAACACAGGCAAGGACCCTTTCTTTAACTGATCCATTTTGAACTTCTTCAAAAATTTATCAAGGTATGTGCTTTGTGAAAGTCCAGTTAAGCGTCTTGATCTATCTCTATAGATCTTGATGCCCAATATGTAAACATCTTCTCCGAGGTCTTTCATAGAAAAACTCTTATTCAGGTATCCCTTTATGCTATCCAGAAATTCTACATAATTTCCAATCAAAAATATGTCATCTACTATAAGGTTAGAAATGCTACAGAGCTCCCACTCACTTTCTTGTAAATACAGACTTCTCCAAAAGTCTGTATAAAACCATATGCTTTGATCACACTATCAAAGCGTTTATTCCAACTCCGAGAGGCTTGCACCTGTCCATAAATGGATCACTGGAGCTTGCACACTTTGTTAGCACCCTTTGGACCGACAAAACCTTCTGGTTGCATCATATACAACTCTTCTTCCAGAATCCATTCAGGAATGCAGTTTTCACATCCATTTGCCAAATTTCATAATCATAAAATGCAGCAATTGCTAACATGATTCGGATAGACTTAAGCATCGCTACGGGTGAGAAAGTCTCATCGTAGTCAACTCCTTGAACTTTTCGAAAACCTTTCGCAACAAGTCGAGCTTTGTAAATAGTAACATTGCTGTCTGCGTCGATCTTCTTCTTAAAGATCCATTTATTTTCTATGGCTTGCCGATCATCGGGCAAGTCTACCAAAGTCCACACTTTGTTCTCATACATGGATCCCATCTCAGATTTCATGGCTTCAAGCCATTTTGCAGAACCTGGGCTCATCATCGCTTCCTCATAGTTCGTAGATTCATCATGGTCTAGTAACATGACTTCCAGAATAGGATTACCGTACATACTGGTGCGGATCTTACTCTGGAAGACCTACGAGGTTCGGTAGTAACTTGATCTGAAGTTTCATGATCATCATCATTAACTTCCTCACTAATTGGTGTAGGAATCACGGGTACTGATTTCTGTGATGAACTACTTTCCAATAAGGGAGAAGGTACAATTACCTCATCAAGTTCTACTTTCCTCCCACTCACTTCTTTCGAGAGAAACTCCTTCTCGAGAAAGGATCTATTCTTAGCAACAAAGATTTTGCCTTCGGATCTGTGATAGAAGGTGTACCCAACAGTTTCATTTGGGTATCCTATGAAGACGCACTTCTTCGATTTGGGTTCGAGCTTATCAGGTTGAAGCTTTTTCACATAAGCATCGTAGCCCCAAACTTTAAGAAACAACAACTTTGGTTTCTTGCCAAACCACAGTTCATAAGGCGTCGTCTCAACGGATTTTGATGGTGCCCTATTTAAAGTGAATGCAGCCGTCTCTAAAGCATAACCCCAAAATGATAGCGGTAAATCAGTAAGAGACATTATAGATCGCACCACATCTAAGAAAGTATGGTTACGACGTTCGGACACACCATTTTGCTAGGTGTTCCAGGTGGCGTTAATTGTGAAAGTATTCCATGTTGTTTCAAATGAAGACCAAACTCATAACTAAAATATTCTCCTCCACGATCAAATCATAGAAACTTTATTTTCTTGTTACGATGATTTTCCACTTCACTATGAAATTCTTTGAACTTTTCAATTGTTTCAGACTTATGTTTCATTAAGTAGATATAACCGTATCTGCTCAAATCATCTGTGAAGGTAAGAAAATAATGACACCCACCACGAGCCTCAATACTCATTGGACCGCATACGTCGGTATGTATTATTTCCAACAAGTCAGTAGCTCGTTCCATTGTTCCGGAGAACGGAGTTTTGGTCATCTTGCCCATAAGGCACGGTTCGCAAGCACCAAGTGATTCATAATCAAGTGATTCCAAAAGTCCATCAGAATGGAGTTTCTTCATGCGCTTTACACCGATATGACCCAAACGGCAGTCCCACAAATAAGTTGCACTATCATTATTAAACTTATATCTTTGGGCTTCTACACTATGAATATGTGTATCACTACTATCGAGATTCAACAAAAATAGACCACTCAACAGGGGTGCATGACCATAAAAGATATTACTCATATAAATAGAACAACCATTATTCTCTGATTTAAATGAATAACCGTCTCGCATTAAACAAGATCCAGATATAATGTTCATGCTCAACGCTGGCACCAAATAACAATTATTCAGGTCTAAAACTAATCCCGAAGGTAGATGTAGAGGTAGCGTGCCGTCCGCGATCACATCGACTTTGGAACCATTTCCCACGCGCATCGTCACCTCGTCCTTAGACAATCTTCGATTAATCTGTAGCCACTGTTTCGAGTTGCAAATTTGAGCAACAGAACCAGTATCAAATACCCAGGCGCTACTGCGAGCATTAGTTAAGTACACATCAATAACATGTATATCAAATATACCTTTCACTTTGCCATCCTTCTTATCCGCCAAATACTTGGGGCAGTTCTGCTTCCAGTGACTAGTCCCTTTGCAGTAGAAGCACTCAGTTTCAGGCTTATGTCCAGACTTGGGTTTCTTCTCTTGAGCAACAACCTTTTTGCTGTTCTTCTTGAAGTCCCCCTTCTTCCCTTTGCCCTTTTTCTTGAAACTAGTGGTCTTGCTGACCATCAACACTTGATGCTCCCTTTTGATTTCTACCTCTGCGGCCTTTAGCATCGCGAAGAGCTCGGGAATAGTCTTGTTCATCTCTTGCATATTATAGTTCATCACGATGCCTTTATAGCTTGGTGGCAGTGATTGAAGAACTCTGTCAATGACACAATAAACTGGAAGATCAACTCCCAGCTGAGTGAAGTGGTTATGGTACCCAGACATTCTGAGTATGTGTTCGCTGACAGAACCATTCTCCTCCATTTTGTAGTTGTAGAACTTGTTGGAGACTTCATATCTCTCAACTCGGGCATTTTCTTGAAATGTTAACTTCAACTCCTGGAACATCTCATATGCTCCATGACGTTCAAAACGTCTTTTTTTTGAAGAATTAGTGACAGTGGAGAGGCTCCCACTGACTTTGTATTACTCACAACATAACAGTTACAAGTGTGTTACAATGGGTTTTAGGCCCCCCGGCCGTAAGGGTTGCAGAAGCAAAAACTAGCGGTCCAAATTTACAATGAAGTCAGAGAGAAAAGGATGAACTCTCTCAGGACAGTTATGGATCACCAAACCCAACAGATGTTTGAACCTAGATAACCACGCCACGAACGAGCGTGGGATCCCCCTGAAATGTTGGTTGTTTCTTTCCATCCACAGGCTCCAAGCAGCAAGCAGGAAGATATCCATGAAAAGCGGCCGACGCCAGCTCTCTCTCCCACCATGCAAGATGGCTAGCCTATTGGTTCCTCCTGGCCAGGTCAGACCAACCTTACTCCAGCATTGTTTGGCAAAAGGGCACTCGAAGAAGAGATGTTCCACGGTTTCCTCTGGAGGGTTTTGGCAGAGCATGCAAGTGTAGTTGCCCCCGGCTACAACAAAGTGCCGCCGCTTCAGCATGTTCCTGGTGTTCAAACGATCGACCATAAGCAGCCACCCAAACATCTTAAACTTGATCGGGCATTTGGCTTTCCATAGCCATCCAAAGGCCTCATCAGCTTTCACCTGCTTGAAACAGTGGTTGTAGTACTTCTTTGACGAATAACTTCCTAGGTCACAGACCCAAATGTCGGGCGAGCCGTTTTCCAGACTGACATGCAAGGACCCTTGTTATATCTCTCTTATCTCCTCCCTAGCCTAGACCGAAAGAGGCAGACTGAAGATCGTGGCTGGATCAGTGGTCCTGAGAACCATAGCAACGGAGTCATCCTCGTTCAGAGCATAAGAGAAGGCTCACGGATGCGTGTCCATCAGTGCGGAGCCAGTGTCACTAAACCAGACATCTTTCCAGAACAGAGAGCTGCATCCATCCCCGGGGATGACCTTGGCGACCCCACGGAAGGTTCCACTGAGCTGCATTACGTCTTTCCACCAGAAGGAACCCATTGGCTCAGTGGCGTGCGGCACCTTGTTCGGGTAGTACGCCTCCCAGACTAGCTGAACCCAGGGCACATCCTCACGATTGTAAAACTTGAACAAGTACTTCAGGAGAAGCATGGCATTTTGTATTTTGATATCAATAACACCAAGGCCACCACACCGTTTGGGTCGACAGACAAGCTCCCAGGCAGCAAGGGAGTTGGATTTGATCCCATCGTCAGAATTTTTTGCCCAGAGGCAGTAGCGGCGCAGTTTGTCAAGGTGCTCAACCACTTTAGGGTGCAGCTTGATCGTGCACATTGCATAGATCATCATGGAGGTGATCACCGAATTGACCAGCGTCAATTTGGCCCCCGACGACATCAGCAATAGGGCAGTGGATGTTTTCCTCTCAACCGAGTGTACCAATGGCATGAGATCGAGAACACTTGTCCTAGTCGTCCCCATAGGGAGACCAAGGTAAGTGAATGGCAGGGTGCCAACAGAGCATCCAAACACCCCTGCCAACCCAGTAGCACGCTGGTGATCGACATTAATGGGTATGAGGGTCGATTTATGGAAGTTGATCTTGAGTCCCAACGAGGCCGCATAATCCTCCAAAATAAGTTTCATGCGGGCGGCCTGTGTAGGACAAGCTTGCATAACCAGGATTGTGTCGTCAGCGTATTGCACCACCGGGAAGTCACTCGCATTTTCACAAGGAATGGGAAGCTCCAGCAAACCTTGAGTGTATGCGTCATTGATCGCAGCTTGGAGTAGATCAGCCGCAAGGACAAAGATCATTGGTGAGAGAGGGTCACCCTGTCGCACGCCACACTTGCATTTGAATTTCCGGCCAGGAACACCATTTAAGAGAACTGACGAAACTCCCGAGCCAAAGATCGTTTCCATCCAGCCTAACCACCTATCATCAAAACCCATGTGTTTCATAATTTCCAGCATGGGGGCATGTTCAATCGTATCAAAGGCATTGGCAAAATCGAGCTTAAGCAATATAATCTCTCTCCCAGACGAGTGGCATTGATGAATATATTCGTACGACCACGCGAGACAATCCTGGATGGTCCTACCTTTGATAAATCCATATTGGTTCCTGTGTATGATTTTTAGAATGACTTTCTGCAGCCGGTTCGCCAAGATCTTTGTAATGATTTTCAGACAACAGTTCAGTAAGGTAATTGGTCTGAAATCATTAGCCGTTTCCAGAGAGGATATTTTTGGAATCAGGGTGATATATCCCTCACTAATGCTAGTGATGTCAAGTCCCCCAGCATGGAAAGCATGACAAAGGTCATAGAAATCTGACTTGATGATTTGCCAGCACTTCTTAAGAAAGCAACCATTAAAACCATCCGGGCCGGGGGCTCTGTCATTCGGCATTTGCTTAACAACAACATCTATTTCATCAGTAGAGAAGGGCGCACTCAGTTGGTCCAGCCCATCAATCCTGCGGATGATCCTAGAGAGATCAAATTTCATGTTGGTAGGTTTAGAAGAACCCAAACGATCCTTGTATGTATTGAACAGGACCCCCTCCTTGCCAACATGATCATGAATTTCGACCTCCCCAACTCTAAGCATGGCAATAACATTGTGCCTATATCTCTCTGTGGCCAATGACTGAAAGAGCTTAATATTTTTGTCAGCAAAGCGAAAATACCTGATAGTACATCTCTTTCGCCAGTACTCATTCTGGTATTTGAGCAGGGCCTGTAAGTGGGTTTTCAATATCTCCCTGAAATTTGACTCCTGGACATATAAAGGTCGTTTGTCCTCAAGGGTGTCCATGATGGCCAGAGTCTCATTACTGTTTTGAATCAGAACTTTAAGTTTCGAGACACCCTTGCTCCATCGCTTGAGATTATATCTCAAGTTTTTTAGTTTTTTGCATATTCGCGCCGCGACATTGGGTGCGTGACATGTTTAAGACCATGAGCTAGAAACAACCTCCATGAACCCATCATGATTAGTCCAGAAATTCTGAAACCGAAAAAGCTTGGATCGGGGGATACTTGATTCAATTGTGACCACGCACGGAATGTGATCGGACACTGGTTTCCCCAGAGGCAGGACCATTGTGTTTGGATATGAGGTGGTCCAACAAGACGACGAGAAGAACCAATCCAACTGTTCGAGCAGAGGATCATCCTGCATATTACTCCAGGTAAATGCCCGGCCTTTCACAGGTAATTCCATGAGCGACTGTGCACGGATGAGCTCGTTAAATAACAACATGTCCGCAGCGTCACCCCCAGGTTTGTTTCTGTTATTCGTGGATCGAATAAAGTTGAAGTCGCCAAGAATTAGCCAGTTTTCATCATCAGGGATATTCAAATCAAAAAGCCAGTTTGTAAAATCCACTCTACGCTGACCAGAGCAGGGGCCATAGACATTGACCAGATTCCATGAGTCATTCGACTGCGTGGCCACAAAAGAAATCCCAATGGCAAAAGAATCCACAAACCAAGATGTGCCCGTAAACACAACACTATTCCAAATGACAATGATACCACCAGAGGCACCCACTGATGGCGCAAAACCAAATTTATCGAAGCGCTTAGGGCAGAAAGTCTTAATAAAGGCAAGATCAAAGGATTCACGTTTAGTTTCCTGGATACATAGCACAGAACAACCGCTAGTATCAATCGCATTCCTAATAGCCAAAAGTTTTGCATCAGAGTTTATGCCTCTGATGTTCCACGAGAGCACATTCCACGATTTATTCATCAGAAGGGAAGACTTCAGACTTCATCCGCCCCCGACGAGTGCTGGTCATCCAGTAGCTTCTCACGGGAGAGGGCTTCAGGGGCAATTCCACAATTGCTTCCCATCTGTTGAAGATCCTCGATCGGTGTTGGTAGGGGGCAGGCAGCATTGGGCACCTGCACAGGAGCAGCAACCAAAGAAACAACATTGACAAAAGGAATCTCACGTGGTTTGACCTGTGACTTGGAACGCTTTGTGTCTGGAGCATGGTTGATTTTGAATCCGTCATACTTATTGGATCGATTGCTCCGTCTGACAGTAGTGGTGTCCAAAGGCACTAACACATTGCGGTGTTGAGTAGCCACAGAAGAGGATGCAAGCACCTGAAGCATAGTAGGCTGGTCTGATGAAGGCACTCTCTGAGATTCCACCTCTACCGATACGAGCTGCATGACCGCCTTGAGGCCAGGAGAGTGTTCAGGCAAATCCCAAGTCGCAGCAATCAACCGAGCCCTGGGTTCAGGTGATAGCATAGACGATGGAACAGGAATTGTCCCCTAGTGAATTGCAGTAGCAAAGATCCTTGAGAAAATGTCAGGTTCAGGCACCATACACTCAATCCAAGCTGCAGCAGCGGCATTAAGATAATTCTGAATACTCTGAAAAGGGTTTAGGGGCAACATCACAGGAGAAGTATGTTGAAGGGTGATAGCTGGTGTATATATACGCTTGAGCATACCCCCAATCCAAAGCAAGAACTCATGATCAACTGGAACCTGAAGAAAAACAGAACCCCCCCCAGCCCTGACGAACTCCAACCTGGCTGCAGGGTTTCCATTCACAAATCCATCAGCCAAAGCTTCCACTGCCTGAAACTCCGAATCAGATGACCAAATGTCAGATAGATTATCCTGCACATTCTGCTCCGGAACCACACCATCCATGAGAGACGGACCATCATACTGAAAGAAGGTCCTGAAACTGAACCCAGTGTAAGGTGGAGGGATCACAGGCCACACGCCCCACCCATTTTCCCGAACATCCTGAGCAGGTTCCGGGGCATTCCAGGCAGCTTCATTCAAAGCATCCTGAGCCGCCATCTCATCAATTCTTGCTTGCTGCATGAGGGTGTAGTAAGGAAGCTGGTATGGATGTGGAGATGCATTCAAAAGAGGGGGAACATCCTCATTACCAACCAAGTTTGGTATAGTGTTTCTACCATTCAGAACATAAACAGGCACCGACCACGAGCGAGCAAGACCCGGAAGTAAACCAACCCTGGTAATCACAAGACTATGCGGCACCTCAGCAACATCCTTGATATGACATTTAACAAGGATTCTAGCCTTGTTCTGTCCCGGACGAGGCCAGGCAAGCATCTTCCCAAAGTGTGAGACAACCTTATGGACATAATGCTCAGTTTGATAGTCCATTGGAAAAGCAAGAAACATGACACAAACTTCATATTCAAAGGCAGGCATGCGCATATTGATACTCTCATCATGCGGAACTAGGGAGAAAGTGGAATCATCAGTCAAAGCATGCGGTCCTTCTCTAATGGCAGCATCTCTACTCTCCATATCCGCAAACACAACACACCCGATCCCCAGTGGGTAAACAAAATCATCTAGCAGTCCATACTCTAAATCTCCAACGATAATGCGGCAGACCTCAGCTAGCCAGAACTCCTTCTGATGATCAGGGACCGGAGGGTGGACGGAGACAATGGCGTACCTATCGTGATTCAGAGGCGGATCATCCACCACCATAACGTGACGTTGGACCCGGTGAGCAGGCCCGCGATCAAAGGTGGATCCATCCGGAGCGAAGGCAAACGGGCTCACGGGGAAGTTCACCATGGTAGATGGAGCCGAGGGCTGAGGCGGCTTGAGAGATTTCACCGGAGTAGGAGGTGGTGGATTCTTGCTCACGGTCGAGGGTGAGAAGAATCGAGATGGTGGGGGCGTGGGTGTAGAACTCGAGGAGAGCGTCGTTTCACCCGATTGGGGTTTTTGGCAGGCAGAATTGACTACACCCTGACCGGGTAGGCGTATCGTCAAGCAATGGAGGTTAGCCACGTCCGTGTGGTGCGGGATTATCTGTTTCCGTTTCCATATGCAACCCCCATGCGGATCCCTAACAACACGGGCCATACCAACATCCACAGATTTACCAACCTCAGGTTCATCCGCAGCAGCCCGAGGCAAGATCCTCTCCGATAGTGTTAGATTTTTTATTTTCCAAGCCCAGCGAGGGAGAAAAGCACAAGTCGTAAGCTTAGGTGACTTATGGCCCAGTCGAAAGCAGAGAGAACATCGACGAAGCCCAGGACAAAGCCTAGTCATGTGGTCAACCGCAGAACATGCATTACACGGAAAGCCCAAAGGGTCCGGGCCCACTTTGCATGGCACATGCTTATGATCATCAGCACGTGTATTCGAGCAAGTGCAGGCGCTCGAGTCATCCGCACAACGCTGACAGAGAACTCCAGTGCAAGCATCATCAACATGGCCAAGACGATCACAGAGAGAACAATGCAAAAGTCTTTTGTAAATGTATTCCTTGGTGGGGACTGACGAAATTTGCACCAGAAGCTTAACATTATCATTATCGTATCCGGCCTGCCAGCAATCCAGAACAGAAAGAAGTTTCTCATCCACACTGAACTATCGCGTAGTCATCAGCTTTGCTTTGCCAGACGTTCTTAACGTCATCAGTAGCATCTGCAGTAGGCCTGGCACCCAATGGTGCTTCCAGGACGTAATTATTCTATGCAGCAATGAGGATAATCCTCAAGTTATGGACCTAGTCCGTGTAGTTGCTGCCATCATCTTTCAACTTAGCTTTCTCTAGGAACGCATTAAAATTCAAAGGACCGGTAGCACGGGCCATTGATCTACAACAACATAGATATGCAAAATACTACCAGGTACTAAGTTCATGATAAATTAAAGTTCAATTAATCATATTACTTAAGAACTCCCACTTAGATAGACATCCCTCTAATCATCTAAGTGATCACGTGATCCAAATCAACTAAACCATGTCCGATCATCACGTGAGATGGAGTAGTTTTCAATGGTGAACATCACTATGTTGATCATATCTACTATATGACTCATGCTCGACCTTTCGGTCTCAGTGTTCTGAGGCCATATCTGCATATGCTAGGCTCGTCAAGTTTAACCCGAGTAGTCTGCGTGTGCAAAACTGGCTTGCACCTATTGTATGTGAATGTAGAGCTTATCACACCCGATCATCACGTGGTGTCTCGACACGATGAACTGTAGCAACAGTGCATACTCAGGGAGAACACTTGTACCTTGAAATTTAGTAAGGGATCATCTTATAATGCTACCGACGTTCTAAGCAAAATAAGATACATAAAGGATAAACATCACATGCAATCAAAATATGTGACAAGATATGGCCATCATCATCTTGTGCTCATGATCTCCATCACCGAAGCATCATCATGAACTCCAACATTACCGGCGCGACACCTTGATATCCATCGTAGCATCATTGTCGTCTCGCCAACTATTGTTACTACGACTATCGCTACCGCTTAGTGATAAAGTAAAACAATTACATGGCGATTGCATTGCATACACTAAATCGACAACCATATGGCTCCTGCCAGTTGCCGATAACTTTGTTACAAAACATGGTCATCTCATACAACAAACTATATCACATCATGCCTTCACCATATCACATCACAGCAAGCCCTGCAAAAACAAGTTAGACATCCTCTACTTTGTTGTTGCAAGTTTTACGTGGCGGCTACGGGCTTCTAGCAAGAACCGTTCTTACCTACGCATCAAAACCACAACGATTTTTCATCAGTGTGTTGTTTTAACCTTCAACAAGGACCGAGCGTAGCCACACTTGATTCAATTAAAGTTGGAGAAACAGACACTCACCAGCCACCTATGTGCGAAGCACGTCGGTAGAACCAGTCTCGCGGTAGCGTACGCGTAATGTCGGTCTGAGCCGCTTCATCCAACAATACCGCCGAATCAAAGTATGACATGCTTGTAAGCAGTACGACTATTATCACCCACAACTCTTTGTGTTCTACTCGTGCATATAACATCTACGCATAGACCTGGCTCGGATGCCACTGTTGGGAAACGCAATAATTTCAAACAATTTCCTACGATCACGCAAGATCTATCTCTAGGTGATGCATAGCAACGAGAGGGGAGAGTGTTGTCTATGTATCCTTGAAGACCGAAAGCGGAAGTGTTATGACAATGCGGTTGATGTAGTCGTACGTTTTCATGATCCGACTGAACCTAGCACCGAAGGTACGACACCTCCGCGATCTGCACACATTCAGCTCGGTGATGTCCCACGAACTCTAGAACCAGCTGAGGTCGAGGGAGAGTTTCGTCAGCACGACGGCATGGTGACGGTGATGATGAAGTTACTAACGCAGGGCTTCGCCTAAGCACTACGACGATATGACTGAGGTGGAAATCTGTGGAGGGGGCACCGCACATGGCTAAACAATCAACTTGTGTGTTCTAGGGTACCCCCTACCCTCGTATATAAAGGAGCAATGGGGTAGGCCGGCCTGCCCTGTAGGCACACCCCCAAGAGGGGATTCCTACTAGGACTCCAAGTCCTAGTAGGTTTCCACCTAAAGGGAGAGAGGGGGAAGGAAGGAGAGGGAGAGGGGAAGGAAAGGGGGGCACCGCCCCCCCTTCCTTGCCCTATTCGGACTCAAGGGGGAGGGGGCGCGCGGCCTGCCCTTGCCGCCCCTCTCTCTCTCCACTAAGGCCCATCGAGGCTCAATAGTTCCCCCGGGGGTTCCAATAACCCCCAGGCACTCCGGTTTTATCCGAAACTTCTCCGGAACACTTCCGTTGTCCGAATATAGTTGTTCAATATATCAATCTTTATGTCTTGACCATTTTGAGACTCCTCGTCATGTCCGTTATCACATCCGGGACTCCAAACAATCTTCGGTACAACATATCACATAAACTCATAATACCAATCGTCATCGAACGTTAACCGTGCGGACCCTATGGGTTCGAGAACTATGTAGACATGACCGAGACTCACTTCCGGTCAATAACCATTAGTGGAACCTGGATGCTCATATTGGTTCCTACATATTCGATGATGATCTTTTGGTCAAACCGCATAAAAACATACATTGTTCCCTTTGTCATCGGTATGTTACTTGCCCGAGATTCAATCATCGGTATCATCATACTTAGTTCAATCTCGTTACCGGCAAGTCTCGTTACTCATTCTGTAATACTTCATCCCGCAACTAACTCATTAATCACAATGCTTGCAAGGCTTATAATGATGAGTATTACAGAGAGGGCCCAGAGATACCTCTACGAAACACGGAGTGACAAATCCTAATCCCGATCTATGCCAACCCAACAAACACCTTCGGAGACACCTGTAGAGCACCTTTATAATCACCCATTTATGTTGTGATGTTTGATAGCACACAAAGTGTTCTCCGGTATTCGGGAGTTGCATAATCTCATAGTATGAGGAACTTGTATAAGTCATGAAGAAAGCAGTAGCAATGAAACTGACACGATCATAATGCTAAGCTAACGGAGGAGTCATGCCATCACATCATTCTTCTAATGATGTGATCCCATTCATCAAATGACAACACATGTCTATGGTTAGGAAACATAACCATCTTTGATTAACGAGCTAGTCAAGTAGAGTCATACTAGGGACTATATGTTTTGTCTATGTATTCACACATGTACTAAGTTTCCGACTAATACAATTCTAGCATGAATAATAAACATTTATCATGAATTAAGGAAATAAATAATAACTTTATTATTGCCTCTAGGGCATATTTCTTTCATCATGGACATGGCCCAGAATGAGCTGGCCGTGGCTGTTGCTGCCCCCGCTCCCGTCCCAGCTCCCATCCCCGTGCCCGCGTTAGCGACCATCCCCGTAGCATTGATGGGCTGGTCGCCGAGCACTATTGTAGAGCTAGAAGCCATGGGCATCACCGAGGTCTCCGTGGACCCGCGCGAGCTCATGTACATGCCAGCGCCCATGCCCATGTCCGTGCGCGCCCCTCCAGCCACCGCGGCGCCGGTCCCCGTGCGTTTGGCTGCACCCGCCACGCCCGTGCCCATGCACGCACCCCCCTGAGCAGCATGGGACACCGCCATTGATCGCTACCTCTCAGTGCCGCCACCTGCCGTCCTCCCATGCCCCGGCCGTCGATCTCGCGACTACATGATGTTTGATTTACATGTGAAGAACATTTTATGCTGCATTGAAGACTTCAACAACGGCATCCTGGAGGACGACAACGACAAGGACGGCGTGGCACGCTGCCTCCGCCGCTGGAAATAGTTTTTTTCTTGGGTTTAATATTGTATCTCAATCGCAAATGTTTTAGTTAGAACACCCATATGCAAACCGACATCTTCCCCAGGAAGCCAAGGGAAAATGTGCCGAGCAGGATTTGTGCAGCTCTTGATCTCAAACGTTTTAGATAGAACACCCGTATGCAAACCGACAGCTTCCCCAGGAAGCCAAGGGAAAATGTGCCGAGCAGGATTTGTGCAGCTCTTGATCGCAAACGTTTTAGATAGAACACCCGTATGCAAAGCGAGAGCAGGATTTGTGCATGTATTCAACACAAATGGTTGTTTTGGATGACCCGTGTGCAACCACTTACAAATAATTTGGTAAGATTTGCATCTGCCATATTGGGTATGTTGCCATTTGTCAAACTTGAAAGATTGACATTTTTTGATCTAGTAACATTGCCATTTGTCAACCTTGTAACACTGCGATTTGTCAAAATATGCAGCTAAAAATCACTAGCAGTATCTAATTTTTGCAACTAAAATTCAGTAATTTAGCATAGATTTCATTCATAGATTAAGCAGTCGTGCTTAATTTATACAAACAGTTCAACTCGATAGCTAAACCGACCAAACTTTTTGTTGTTGGGGAACGTAGTAATTTCAAAAAATTTCCTACGTACACGCAAGATCATGGTGATGGCATAGCAACGAGAGGGGAGAGTGTTGTCCACGTACCCTCGTAGACCGTAAGCGGAAGCGTTAGCACAACACGGTTGATGTAGTCGTACGTCTTCATGATCCGACCGATCCAAGCACCGAACGTACGGCACCTCCGAGTTCAGCACACGTTCAGCTCGATGACGATCCCCAGGCTCCGATCTAGCAAAGCTTCAGGGATGAGTTCCGTCAGCACAACGGCGTGGTGACGATGATGATGTTCTACCGGCGCAGGGCTTCGCCTAAACTCCGCGACGATATGACCGAGGTGGAATATGGTGGAGGGGGGCACCGCACACGGCTAAGGAACGATCCGTAGATCAACTTGTGTGTCCATGGGGTGCCCCTTGCCTCAGTATATAAAGGATGGAGGAGGAGGAGGCCGGCCAAGGCAATAGGTGCGGCCAGGATGTGGAGTCCTACTAGGACTCCAAGTCCTAGTAGGAGTCCACCAAGAGGGGAGGAAGGGAGAAGGAAGTGGAGGAGAAGGAAAGGTGGCCGGCCCCCTTTTCCCTAGTCCAATTCGGACTAGAGGGGAGGGGGGGCGCAGCAGCCCCTTGGCCCTTTCTCCTCTTCCCACTAAAGCCCATCAAGGCCCATTGCTTCTCCCGTAACTACCTGGTACTCCGAAAAATACCCGAATCACTCGGAACCTTTCCGAACTCCGAATATAGTCGTCTAATATATCAATCTTTACGTCTCGACCATTTCAAGACTCCTCGTCATGTCCCCGGTCTCATCCGGGACTCCAAACTCCTTCGGTACATCAAAACTTATAAACTCACAATAAAACTGTCATCGTAACGTTAAGCGTGCGGACCCTACGGGTTCGAGAACTATGTAGACATGACCTAGAACTATTCTTGGTCAATAACCAATAGCGGAACCTGGATGCCCATATTGGTTCCTACATATTCTACGAAGATCTTTATCGGTCAAACCGCATAACAACATACGTTGTTCCCTTTGTCATCGGTATGTTACTTGCCCGAGATTTGATCGTCGGTATCCAATACCTAGTTCAATCTCGTTACCGGCAAGTCTCTTTACTCATTCCATAATGCATCATCCCGCAACTAACTCATTAGTCACATTGCTTGCAAGGCTTATAGTGATGTGCATTACCGAGAGGGCCCAGAGATACCTCTCCGACAATCGGAGTGACAAAACCTAATCTTGAAATACGCCAACTCAACATGTACCTTCAGAGACACCTGTAGTACTCCTTTATAATCACCCAGTTACGTTGTGACGTTTGGTAGTACCCAAAGTGTTCCTCCGGTAAACGGGAGTTGCATAATTCTCATAGTTACAGGAACATGTATAAGTCATGAAGAAAGTAATAGCAACATACTAAACGATCAAGTGCTAGGCTAACGGAATGGGTCATGTCAATCACATCATTCTCCTAATGATGTGATCCCATTAATCAAATGAAAACTCTTTTTTGTCCATGGCTAGGAAACATAACCATCTTTGATAAACGAGCTAGTCAAGTAGAGGCATACTAGTGACACTATGTTTGTCTATGTATTCACACATGTATTATGTTTCCGGTTAATACAATTCTAGCATGAATAATAAACATTTATCATGAAATAAGGAAATAAATAATAACTTTATTATTGCCTCTAGGGCATATTTCCTTCATTTGTCACGCCCAATATGCGACCCTATTCAAAAGGAACTCGAAGGTCCCACCAAGGATAGACCCGCATATTGAAACGCTTTTGCAAGGTGGATATCATTACATCAACATTACATAATAGATGGGGATACATACAAGAGGCATACAATGCCACATGAATACAACATCACAATACATAAAAGCATCATCCGGCTACGGATGAAACACAAACAAAAACTCAAACGACATCCACCCTGCTAACCCAGGCTGCCGACCTGGAACCTATCCCCTGATCGAAGAAGCAGAAGAAGAACTCAACGCAAGCAAGCATCGCTCTTGCGTCATGGCCATCGCATAACCTATACCTGCAACTATTGTTGTAGTAATCTGTGAGCCACGAGGACTCAGCAATCCCATTACCATGGGTATCAAGACTAGCAAAGCTTAATGGGAAAGGAAGTGGTAAAGTGGTGAGGTTGCAGCAGCGACTAAGCATATATGGTGGCTAACATACGCAAATAAGAGCGAGAAGAGAGCAAATGGAACGGTCGTGAAGCTAGCGATGATCAAGAAGTGATCCTGAACTCCTACTTACGTCAAACATAACCCAGAACTGTGTTCACTTCCCGGACTCCGCCGAAAAGAGACCATCACGGCTAAACACGCGGTTGATGCGTTTTAATTCGGATCTGGTGTCAAGTTATCTACAACCGGACATTAACAAATTCCCATCTGCCTATAACCGCAGGCACGGCTTTCGAAAGATTATACCCTGCAGGGGTGTCCCAACTTAGCCCATGATAAGCTCTCGCGATCAATGAAGGATATACCTTCTCCCAGGAAGACCCGATCAGACTCGGAATCCCGGTTTACAAGACATTTCGACAATGGTAAAACAAGACCAGCAAAGCCGCCCGATGCGCCGACAATCCCGATAGGAGCTGCACATATCTCGTTCTCAGGGCAACACCGGATAAGTCAAGCTACGAGTAAAACCAGCCCTCGAGTTGCCCCGAGGTGGCCCCGCAGGTTGCTCGGTTCGGACCAACACTTAGACAAGCACTAGCCCGGGCGGGGGGGGGGGGGCTAAAATAAAGATGACCCTTGGGTTAATTACTCCCAAGGGAAATGTAGGTGGTGGTGAGGCAAATGGTAAAACCAAGGTTGGGCCTTGCTGGAGGAGTTTTATTCAAAGAGAACTATCAAGGGGGTCCCATAAATCACCCAACCACGTAAGGAACGCAAAATCTGGGAACATAACACCGGTATGACGGAAACTAGGGCGACAAGAGTGGAACAAAACACCAGGCATAAGGCCGAGTCTTCCACCCTTTACCAAGTATATAGATGCATTAATAATATAAGAGATATTGTGATATCCCAACCAAAATCCTGTCCACCATGGAGAAATCTTCAACTTCACCTGCAACTAGCAACACTATAAGAGAGGCTGAGCAAAAGTGGTAACATAGCCAAACAACGGTTTGCATAGGAAAGGTATCAAAGGTTAGAGGTTCATGGCAATATGGGAGGCTTGACGAGCAAAAGATAGGTAGCGCAGCAAAGCGATAGAACGAAGCAACTAGCATAGCAATGACAGTAGTGAGATCCAGGGTAGTAGTCATCTTGCCTGAAATCCCGCTAGGAAGAAGAACGAGTCCATGAAGAAGACGAACGGATGAAGCCGAACCAAGCGTAGACGAACGAATCCTCACGATCGCAATGAAACAGGAACTATCGAGAGAAACACACAACACGGTAAACACACCACACATAAACAAGGCATGATGCACAACAAGCATGATGCATGACAAGGCTACATGAAGCTACTCATGGCAAGACATGATGCATACAAGAGCAACACATCAAGGCAAGTTTAAATGAGGCCGGGAACAACATATAACAATTCCGGTAAGTCCTCATATGCAAGTTTCGAAGTTGGTCCAGATCTGAATAAACCTTATGTTCAGGTTGTTAAATAGCAAGTTAAAATGCACCAAGATGATCTACACGAAATTCTAGTCAAGTTACATATACGGTTCATTTAATTCGGAGCTACGACCTAGAAGATATGAGCAAAACAAGTTAAACATGGCATTGATGCAAAATGCACACAAACATCAAGCAGACACCTCAAAACATGGATGCAACATGATAATATGGGACTACATGCAATTCTAATCAAGTTTCATATAGAGCACACTCAAAACGGAGCAACGGTTCAACACACACACACTATACAAGTTATAGCTACAATCTGTCCAAAACAGCAACTAGGCATATTGCAAGCATCAAAACAACATGCTACAGTACCACAATATGAAAACAAAAGGCATGGGCATGATGTACAGGTAAAGCATAACAAAACATGAACACTGAGCTATCTCCAGAAATCACTAGAACATGCTCAAACACACATGGCAAGATTGCAAATAATAACAGTTCAGACTTTGCAGAAAATAACACCAGGTTGCAATGTTTAGAGCTATCAAACAACATGTTATAGGAACTTATCATGGCAAACAAAGGCATGGCATGAAACTACTAAAAGCATAGAACAAAAGTCCCTTACTGACCATGAGCCAAAAAGGATCAGAAAATATGATGGCACCCATGTAAACATAGAAGGTTATAATACAGATTCAAACATGGCAGGAACAACGATAAGTAGGCATGTAGATGAGCTTGTACCACTCACCACAGAGCAATACATGGCATGGCAAGGCAACCAACAGTAAGAAGGCATGTTTAAGAAGCTAAGCATGGCAACAGCAAGTTCATAGGGTACATGGAACACTAACAACAAACATGGCAACAACTGAACTTAATGTTAACAGGCTGACAGCAACATTATTTAGCAACTTTGGAGCAAGATAAAAACAAGCTACAACAGGCTATAAATGCAACCAGGGGCATGGATGGATAGAGCATGACATGTAGAACAAAACACCCTTAGTGAACATTTCCAGATTATGTATAGAATGACTTGTAGCAGCAGGTTTACATAGCATCACGAAATAACAGATTCAGCCTAGCAAAATAGCAACAGCAAGTACCCTACTTAACAAGCTCGATTCACTCACCACAAGTCATTGCATGACAAGATAAGCATAGCATCAGCAAGAAGACATGTTTATGGAGCTAACCAAGGCAAGAACAAGTCCATAGCATGCAAGGATCAACTACAACAACCTTGGCAAAATTGAATAACATGTAAACAATCTGCCAGGAAACATTTTGTAGCAAAAGTAGAGCACGAAAATGACATGATAGACTACTCCATAATTGCAAAAAGGGGCATGAAAGGATAGACAAAAACCATATGTTCAAAACATCCTTACTGAAGTATCTCAAAATATGCATGGATCTCTCTGTAGCAACATGTTTACATGGCATCAAAATAACAGCAGAACAGGGACTAAAATCAGCAACATTACGAAGCCTAGTTTGCATGCTTGTGCTAGTCACCATATTGATCACAAAAATACATGGCATACACCACTTTAAAGATGGCATGGCATAGATCAAAACACATGTAGACATCAACCTCATAGGATGCACACATCAAACATGGAAAAAATGACAAATGAGCAAGTTCTGTTAACAGACAGCAGACAACATCACGAAGCACTCTTGCAACGATGATTCGGGCATCAAGATGAGCTCAAATGAATATGATGCAATGGAATGAAATGAAGTACTCATTGAGGCGAACAATTTGAGATATTACATGCACAAAACGGAGCTACAGATGCAGAGATATGATGTGATGAACATGACATGATAATGTCAAAATAATTGGGGACAGACGAATTTTACCCTCTGAAAAGTCAACCGGGATGAGGACGAACGGGACGGAGGGATCCAGGGCGCAGAGGAGGCGTTCGGATCGGGGACCGGTAGATCTGATCCCGATCCGGATCCGACGAACTCCGGCGAGGCCGACGAGCTCCGGCGAGGCGGCGGCCGGCGGGGGAGGCGCGGGATGACGCGGCGGAGGGAGGTGAGGCAGGCGTGGCGGCGCCGGCCAAGGCGGCGGCGGACGGAAGCAGACGGCGGCGAGGCGGATCCAGCCGCGGTGGCGTCGGTCGAGGGCGGCCGGGGCGCGGCTGCCGGAGGAGGCGCGGGCGGGCGGCGCTCCCGGCCCGGGAGGAGCTGGCGGCGGCGGGGGCCAGGCCGCGGGGCGGCGAGCGGGGCGGCGGCGCCAACGCGGACTCCGGGCGGTGGCGGAGCGCGCCGGCCGGAGGGCGCGGGCGACGGGCACGGGCGGCGGCCGACCGGGCCTGCGCGGGCCCGCAACGGGCTCGGGCGGGCCGCGGCGGCGGCGTGTGGCGGCGGGCCATGTGGCAGATCCGGATTGGCGCGGGGGCGAGGGCGGACGTGTCCGGCTGCGGCCGGACGTGTCCGGTGGTGGCGGGGAGGAGAAGGCTAGGGTTTGGGGGAAAACATCCGCGAATTTGGACGGGGAGGGCATATTTATAGATTCTGGGAGCTAGGAGAGTCCAAATGAGGAGCGGTTTTCGGCCACGCGATCGTGATCGAACGGCGGAGAGCATGGAGGGGGGTTAGATGGGTTTTGGGCCACTTTGGAAGGGCGTTGGGCTGCAAAGAGAAAGGGGCTTTGCGGGCTACGCGGTTAACCGTTGGAGTACCAAACGACCTCCAAATGGCACGAAACTTGACAGGCGGTCTACCGGTGCTATACCAAGGCCGCTTGGCAAAACTCGGTCCATTCCGAGAACATTTAACACCCACACATGAAAACAAGGTCTGAGAGGGGCGACCGGCGCGCGCGAGAGGTCCGGACTCCAAACGGACAACGGAGAGAACCGGGAGAACCCGAACGGATGCTAGTTTTGAAAAACATGCGGATGAAATGCAGATGATGACATGGCAAAATGCAACACGCAAGCAAATGACATGGCAACGACGGCGAATAACTGGCAGACACCTGGCGCATCGAACTCGGGGCGTTACAACACTCCTCCACTAACAAGAGATCTCGTCCCGAGATCTTAGGACCGAGACAGGAGAGAAAAAGGATGAATTGAAACAAGAGCTCAAGAAAAGAAGCAAAGTATCGAGAGCACTCGAGAAGAAGAGAAGAACGACGAGAATGACGAGAATCGAAAGCTCACGAAATAAGATAGACTATGAAAACCACTCTGGTTAGAACGAGATAAGAAACAAATAAGACTGAAAGGATTTAGGCAGCACTCCGGCTAAAAATGGAAGGAATAGAACATGAACTTAACCCAAAGAGATGGCACTTGACGAGATGACCCACGCAATGCCTCCGGAAGAACTGAAAGAATTAAATGACAAGAACTTAGAAGGAAGGATTGAACGGAGTTGTTGAGAAAATCAACAACGAAAGAATAAACTTGTTGTGGACTTATGGATAACATCTCAAAATTATAAGGTGATAACCGGCCACAAGTAGAAATGATTGGATAGCTTAGAAGAACGAAGAAATGCAAAACTCCACTTCAAAAGAATATGGAGAATTAATTGCACCTCGAGACGCGAGAAGAAAAGATACTTGAGCTCCTTCGATAAGAATCTTGATGAACACTTGAGGAATGAATTGAATCATGACGAGCCACCGTGAAGAACTCCGGTAACAAAAGGATGACGAGATAAAATGAAGGATGAAGGAATAAGATGAGCATTGCGATGATTTAAATGGAGGTTCCGACGAAATGGCTGAGGAAAATTTGAACTCCGGAAAAGAAAAAATGAAAACACTTGGAACTAGAATTTATTCAACAAGAACAAACTCCGAAGGAAGGGATTAATCACCTTGAGGAAATAAGAATAAGATTTATTGTATGCTTATCCTTCATCAAATTAAATTGATGACAAGTAATGGATTTGGCATACTACTTACTCTTATTGAAAAAGGATTGAGAAGTGACATGTCGCAAAATTGAGAAGGTCTTCATGAACCACCGGTAGGATTGAAAGAACGAATGGATTAAAATGATAATCACGGAAAAATAATCTTGAACGAACCACCGTAAGAATTCGAAAATGACTGATGAAAGGGACTGAATCACTGGGAAGAATTAGAAGAACAA
>NC_041381.1:634895830-634897384 GCF_002162155.2 Triticum dicoccoides
GCAAGATTTAGAGGAAAAACTCTTCTTCGGTCTTCAAAATCCGAGAATGACGACGAGAAACACCACCATGAATTGTTGAGATACTCCGGGAGAATGAAAACCGAAAAGGTTGAGCCAACAATGAAAATGATTTGAAATCGATCTTGAAAGGCATGTGACTGATGAAATTCATTCTTAAGTCAAACTCGAAAAGAATTAAGAATGGCTCCGGGGAAATTAGAAGAGTCAGGTAAGATCCTGGGAAAAGACCTGTGGGTTAGGGCCCACTGAAGAGAAAACACCGTTGGAAAGGGATGTTGAACAGATAGATGATGCACCGGAACAATAAAAATATTTGAATGAGGTGACAACCTCGAATTAATTCAAACGCAGGCGAATCTCCTGAGATGTCCTGAGCACCCCGGAAGGATAAACTGGCGAGAGGTGAACAAGCAGGGAAAGCACTTGAGTCGAGGGAAAGAATATAATCACTACCAAAAATTAGAATTGAATCCACCGGAGAAGAAAAAGAGATGATGAATGACGAACGAGATGAGAATTCACCGGTTGAAATAATTGAGGGAAGACTGAAGAGGTTCCGCATGAATGAAATTGATGTTCGAAAGAGACTCAGGCTCCGGGAAGAAGAGGGTGGGAGGGCGGGAAAACAAAGACAACTCGGGAAGGGGAACCGACGAATATCTTGAAGAGAAAACACCAGTTGAAATCATTAGGGAAAGAAGGCAAAGACTTCGCATGAGTAGGATGGATACTCGATTACGGACTCCGGTTCCGAGATGAAAAAGGTGGGCGGGTGGGAAAAGAAGACAGCTGAGAATTGAACTTGGCAACGATGAAGAGGCTCGAGTCAACTTAAAGAGAAATGCACCAGATGAAAAGAGCTGAGAACCTACGATCGGAAATCCAACTGCGTGAACCTAAAGAAAAAATTGAAGGGGAAGAGAAGTAATTCAAAACACCTACGTCAAGATTCCTTACCAGAGCGACGAAGAGGCTGAGGAGTAAAAAGAACTCCTACTCTCCGATATAACTAGACTCTGAAAACAGTTTTCTTCTAGACTCAACAACGACCAAACTACACGATCAATCAAGGGGGCTCCTAGGGTTGATCGAGGCTCTGATACCAACTTGTCACACCCAATATATGACCCTATCCAAAAGGAACTCGATGGTCCCACTAAGGATAGACCCGCATATTGAAACGCTTTTGCAAGGTGGATATCATTACATCAACATTACATAATAGATGGGGATACATACAAGAGGCATACAATGCCACATGAATACAACATCACAATACATAAAAGCATCATCCGGCTACGGATGAAACACAAACAGAAACTCAAACAACATCCACCCTGCTAACCCAGGCTGCCGACCTGGAACCTATCCCCTGATCGAAGAAGCAGAAGAAGAACTCAACGCAAGCAAGCATCGCTCTCGCGTCATGGCCATCGCATAACCTGTACCTGCAATTGTTGTTGTAGTAATCTGTGAGCCACGAGGACTCAGCAATCCCATTACCATGGGTATCAAGATTAGCAAAGCTTAATG
>NC_041381.1:634899939-634903393 GCF_002162155.2 Triticum dicoccoides
CGCGACGGGCTCGAGCGGGCTGCGGCGGCGGGCCACGTGGCAGATCCGGATTGGCGCGGGGGCGAGGGCGGACGTGTTCGACTACGGCCGGACGTGTCCGGTGGCGGCGAGGAGGAGAAGGCTAGGGTTTGGGGGAAAACATCCGCGAATTTGGACGGGGAGGGCATATTTATGATTCTGGGAGCTAGGAGAGTCCAAATGACGAGCGGTTTTCGGCCACGCGATCGTGATTGAATGGCGGAGAGCATGGAGGGGGGTCAGATGGGTTTTGGGACACTTTGGAAGGGCGTTGGGCTGCAAAGAGAAAGGGGCTTTGCGGGCTACGCTGTTAACCGTTGGAGTAGCAAACGACCTCCAAATGGCACGAAACTTGACAGGCGGTCTACCGGTGCTATACCAAGTCCGCTTGGCAAAACTCGGTCCATTCCGAGAATGTTTAACACCCGCACATGAAAACAAGGTCTGAGAGGGGCGACGGGCGCGCGCGAGAGGTCCGGACTCCGAACGGACAACGGAGAGAACCGGGAGAACCCGAACGGATGCAAGTTTTGAAAAACATGTGGATGAAATGCAGATGATGACATGGCAAAATGAAACACGCAAGCAAATGACATGGCAACGACGGCGAATAACTGGCAGACACCTGGCGCATCGAACTCGGGGCGTTACACTTTTCCCCAATTGTTGCCAACCACGTACTGAAATAGCTAGTTATACTTTATATACTAGCTAATTTTAAGTACGTAGTACAGTTCCACCACATCTATAGTCAGATTAACTGAACAAAATAGCCCCTAAATACTACTATGGAGGGGCTTTGTACTACTTCCAGCAGCCTCTCCTCTGTCGAGCACTCTCAGTAAGAGGTAGAGGAGGACGAGCCTACCGACGAGCTGGACAACTGCAATACGGTGCCTGCCACTGCTACAACTTCAGTGACGCTCACCTCAAACGCCCTCTGCCGCACTAGACGACCCCTCTTGAGGCGGTGGTTCTCCTCGTAGATCTCGTGATTCCTCGCCTCTGAGGCGGCGTGTGCCGCGGCCACGGCGGCGGTTGTAAGGCTCTTTGCGTTCTCGACGAGGTGCTCCTCCTCCTCCCATAGGAACTCGGTGTAGCGCGCAAGGTCGCTGACGCACGTGCCAGCATCCAGCTCCGCCTCCCGCCTTCGGTCTGCGGTGGCGGAGCGGGTGATGACCCCGGCGATCGACGGTGGGCTGGCGGCCTTGGAGGCCGATGATGGGGTGGCGTCCATGACCACCACCTCCCACGTTCGGGCCACAATGGCGGAGCGGGTGATGGCCACGGTGGCCGGCAGTGGGGTGGCGGCCACAACGGCCACCTCCCGCCTTAGGGCCGCGGCGGAACGGGCGATGGCCCTGGTTTTCGACGGTGGTGTGGAGACAACGGTGGCTGGGAACCGCTGCCGATGGGCACCGGCGGTGGAGCGTGTGGTGGGTGTTCAACGCAAACCCAACATCAAGCAAACATCAAGCAAACACCTCAAAACATGGATGCAACATGATAATATGGGACGACATGCAATTCTAATCAAGTTTCATATAGAGCACACTCAAAATGGAGCAACGGTTCAACACACACACACTATACAAGTTATAGCTACAATCTGTCCAAAACAGCAACTAGGCATATTGCAAGCATCAAAACAACATGCTACAGTACCACAATATGAAAACAAAAGGCATGGGCATGATGTACAGGTAAAGCATAACAAAACATGAACACTGAGCTATCTCCAGAAATCACTAGAACATGCTCAAACACACATGGCAAGATTGCAAATAATAACAGTTCAGACTTTGCAGAAAATAACACCAGGTTGCAATGTTTAGAGCTATCAAACAACATGTTATAGGAACTTATCATGGCAAACAAAGGCATGGCATGAAACTACTAAAATCATAGAACAAAAGTCCCTTACTGACCATGAGCCAAAAAGGATCAGAAAATATGATGGCACCCATGTAAACATAGAAGGTTATAATACAGATTCAAACATGGCAGGAACAACGATAAGTAGGCATGTAGATGAGCTTGTACCACTCACCACAGAGCAATACATGGCATGGCAAGGCAACCAACAGTAAGAAGGCATGTTTAAGAAGCTAAGCATGGCAACAGCAAGTTCATAGGGTACATGGAACACTAACAACAAACATGGCAACAACTGAACTTAATGTTAACAGGCTGACAGCAACATTATTTAGCAACTTTGGAGCAAGATAAAAACAAGCTACAACAGGCTATAAATGCAACCAGGGGCATGGATGGATAGAGCATGACATGTAGAACAAAACACCCTTAGTGAACATTTCCAGATTATGTATAGAATGACTTGTAGCAGCAGGTTTACATAGCATCACGAAATAACAGATTCAGCCTAGCAAAATAGCAACAGCAAGTACCCTACTTAACAAGCTCGATTCACTCACCACAAGTCATTGCATGACAAGATAAGCATAGCATCAGCAAGAAGACATGTTTATGGAGCTAACCAAGGCAAGAACAAGTCCATAGCATGCAAGGATCAACTACAACAACCTTGGCAAAATTGAATAACATGTAAACAATCTGCCAGGAAACATTTTGTAGCAAAAGTAGAGCACGAAAATGACATGATAGACTACTCCATAATTGCAAAAAGGGGCATGAAAGGATAGACAAAAACCATATGTTCAAAACATCCTTACTGAAGTATCTCAAAATATGCATGGATCTCTCTGTAGCAACATGTTTACATGGCATCAAAATAACAGCAGAACAGGGACTAAAATCAGCAACATTACGAAGCCTAGTTTGCATGCTTGTGCTAGTCACCATATTGATCACAAAAATACATGGCATACACCACTTTAAAGATGGCATGGCATAGATCAAAACACATGTAGACATCAACCTCATAGGATGCACACATCAAACATGGAAAAAATGACAAATGAGCAAGTTCTGTTAACAGACAGCAGACAACATCACGAAGCACTCTTGCAACGATGATTCGGGCATCAAGATGAGCTCAAATGAATATGATGCAATGGAATGAAATGAAGTACTCATTGAGGCGAACAATTTGAGATATTACATGCACAAAACGGAGCTACAGATGCAGAGATATGATGTGATGAACATGGCATGATAATGTCAAAATAATTGGGGACAGACGAATTTTACCCTCTAAAAAGTCAACCGGGATGAGGACGAACGGGACGGAGGGATCCAGGGCGCAGAGGAGGCGTTCGGATCGGGGACCGGTAGATCTGATCCCGATCCGGATCCGACGAACTCCGGCGAGGCCGACGAGCTCCGGCGAGGCGGCGGCCGGCGGGGGAGGCGCGGGATGACGCGGCGGAGGGAGGTGAGGCAGGCGTGGCGGCGCCGGCCAAGGCGGCGGCGGACGGAAGCAGACGGCGGCGAGGCGGATCCAGCCGCGGTGGCG
>NC_041381.1:634904236-634909668 GCF_002162155.2 Triticum dicoccoides
GGAGAGAAAAAGGATGAATTGAAACAAGAGCTCAAGAAAAGAAGCAAAGTATCGAGAGCACTCGAGAAGAAGAGAAGAACGACGAGAATGACGAGAATCGAAAGCTCACGAAATAAGATAGACTATGAAAACCACTCTGGTTAGAACGAGATAAGAAACAAATAAGACTGAAAGGATTTAGGCAGCACTCCGGCTAAAAATGGAAGGAATAGAACATGAACTTAACCCAAAGAGATGGCACTTGACGAGATGACCCACGCAATGCCTCCGGAAGAACTGAAAGAATTAAATGACAAGAACTTAGAAGGAAGGATTGAACGGAGTTGTTGAGAAAATCAACAACGAAAGAATAAACTTGTTGTGGACTTATGGATAACATCTCAAAATTATAAGGTGATAACCGGCCACAAGTAGAAATGATTGGATAGCTTAGAAGAACGAAGAAATGCAAAACTCCACTTCAAAAGAATATGGAGAATTAATTGCACCTCGAGACGCGAGAAGAAAAGATACTTGAGCTCCTTCGATAAGAATCTTGATGAACACTTGAGGAATGAATTGAATCATGACGAGCCACCGTGAAGAACTCCGGTAACAAAAGGATGACGAGATAAAATGAAGGATGAAGGAATAAGATGAGCATTGCGATGATTTAAATGGAGGTTCCGACGAAATGGCTGAGGAAAATTTGAACTCCGGAAAAGAAAAAATGAAAACACTTGGAACTAGAATTTATTCAACAAGAACAAACTCCGAAGGAAGGGATTAATCACCTTGAGGAAATAAGAATAAGATTTATTGTATGCTTATCCTTCATCAAATTAAATTGATGACAAGTAATGGATTTGGCATACTACTTACTCTTATTGAAAAAGGATTGAGAAGTGACATGTCGCAAAATTGAGAAGGTCTTCATGAACCACCGGTAGGATTGAAAGAACGAATGGATTAAAATGATAATCACGGAAAAATAATCTTGAACGAACCACCGTAAGAATTCGAAAATGACTGATGAAAGGGACTGAATCACTGGGAAGAATTAGAAGAACAACTATGCTTGAGGGGATTTAGATACAAAAGAACAGGAAGACTTCGAACTGATTAGAGAGCACTTGAACAAAGCGTCGGGGTAACTAGAGAAAGATAGCTGGAATGATGGCCTCTGGTGAAAATAAATGGAAAAAACAACTCCTGACATACTCCGGATGGTTAAGAAAGAATATCTGACTAATGGAATATTTCGAGAGGATAGCATGAAGCTAGAACCACGAATCTTTGAGAGAACGAGCAAGATTTAGAGGAAAAACTCTTCTTCGGTCTTCAAAATCCGAGAATGACGACGAGAAACACCACCATGAATTGTTGAGATACTCCGGGAGAATGAAAACCGAAAAGGTTGAGCCAACAATGAAAATGATTTGAAATCGATCTTGAAAGGCATGTGACTGATGAAATTCATTCTTAAGTCAAACTCGAAAAGAATTAAGAATGGCTCCGGGGAAATTAGAAGAGTCAGGTAAGATCCTGGGAAAAGACCTGTGGGTTAGGGCCCACTGAAGAGAAAACACCGTTGGAAAGGGATGTTGAACAGATAGATGATGCACCGGAACAATAAAAATATTTGAATGAGGTGACAACCTCGAATTAATTCAAACGCAGGCGAATCTCCTGAGATGTCCTGAGCACCCCGGAAGGATAAACTGGCGAGAGGTGAACAAGCAGGGAAAGCACTTGAGTCGAGGGAAAGAATATAATCACTACCAAAAATTAGAATTGAATCCACCGGAGAAGAAAAAGAGATGATGAATGACGAACGAGATGAGAATTCACCGGTTGAAATAATTGAGGGAAGACTGAAGAGGTTCCGCATGAATGAAATTGATGTTCGAAAGAGACTCAGGCTCCGGGAAGAAGAGGGTGGGAGGGCGGGAAAACAAAGACAACTCGGGAAGGGGAACCGACGAATATCTTGAAGAGAAAACACCAGTTGAAATCATTAGGGAAAGAAGGCAAAGACTTCGCATGAGTAGGATGGATACTCGATTACGGACTCCGGTTCCGAGATGAAAAAGGTGGGCGGGTGGGAAAAGAAGACAGCTGAGAATTGAACTTGGCAACGATGAAGAGGCTCGAGTCAACTTAAAGAGAAATGCACCAGATGAAAAGAGCTGAGAACCTACGATCGGAAATCCAACTGCGTGAACCTAAAGAAAAAATTGAAGGGGAAGAGAAGTAATTCAAAACACCTACGTCAAGATTCCTTACCAGAGCGACGAAGAGGCTGAGGAGTAAAAAGAACTCCTACTCTCCGATATAACTAGACTCTGAAAACAGTTTTCTTCTAGACTCAACAACGACCAAACTACACGATCAATCAAGGGGGCTCCTAGGGTTGATCGAGGCTCTGATACCAACTTGTCACACCCAATATATGACCCTATCCAAAAGGAACTCGATGGTCCCACTAAGGATAGACCCGCATATTGAAACGCTTTTGCAAGGTGGATATCATTACATCAACATTACATAATAGATGGGGATACATACAAGAGGCATACAATGCCACATGAATACAACATCACAATACATAAAAGCATCATCCGGCTACGGATGAAACACAAACAGAAACTCAAACAACATCCACCCTGCTAACCCAGGCTGCCGACCTGGAACCTATCCCCTGATCGAAGAAGCAGAAGAAGAACTCAACGCAAGCAAGCATCGCTCTCGCGTCATGGCCATCGCATAACCTGTACCTGCAATTGTTGTTGTAGTAATCTGTGAGCCACGAGGACTCAGCAATCCCATTACCATGGGTATCAAGATTAGCAAAGCTTAATGGGAAAGGAAGTGGTAAAGTGGTGAGGTTGCAGCAGCGACTAAGCATATATGGTGGCTAACATACGCAAATAAGAGCGAGAAGAGAGCAAATGGAACGGTCGTGAAGCTAGCAATGATCAAGAAGTGATCCTGAACTCCTACTTACGTCAAACATAACCCAGAACCGTGTTCACTTCCCGGACTCCGCCGAAAAGAGACCATCATGGCTACACACGCGGTTAATGCGTTTTAATTCGGATCTGGTGTCAAGTTATCTACAACCGGACATTAACAAATTCCCATCTGCCTATAACTGCAGGCACGACTTTCGAAAGATTATACCCTGCAGGGGTGTCCCAACTTAGCCCATGATAAGGTCTCGCGATCAACGAAGGATATACCTTCTCCCAGGAAGACCCGATCAGACTCGGAATCCCGGTTTACAAGACATTTCGACAATGGTAAAATAAGACCAGCAAAGCCGCCCGATGCGCCGACAATCCTGATAGGAGTTGCACATATCTCGTTCTCAGGGCAACACCGGATAAGTCAAGCTACGAGTAAAACCAGCCCTCGAGTTGCCCCGAGGTGGCCCCGCAGGTTGCTCGGTTCGGACCAACACTTAGACAAGCACTGGCCCGGGGGGGGGGGGCTAAAATAAAGATGACCCTTGGGTTAATTACTCCCAAGGGAAATGTAGGTGGTGGTGAGGCAAATGGTAAAACCAAGGTTGGGCCTTGCTGGAGGAGTTTTATTCAAAGAGAACCCCATAAATCACCCAACCGCGTAAGGAACGTAAAATCCGGGAACATAACACCGGTATGACGAAAACTAGGGCGACAAGAGTGGAACAAAACACCAGGCATAAGGCCGAGTCTTCCACCCTTTACCAAGTATATATATGCATTAATAATATAAGAGATATTGTGATATCCCAACCAAAATCCTGTCCACCATGGAGAAATCTTCAACTTCACCTGCAACTAGCAACACTATAAGAGGGGCTGAGCAAAAGCGGTAACATAGCCAAACAACGGTTTGCATAGGAAAGGTATCAAAGGTTAGAGGTTCATGGCAATATGGGAGGCTTGACGAGCAAAAGATAGGTAGCGCAGCAAAGCAATATAATGAAGCAACTAGCATAGCAATGATAGTAGTGAGATCCAGGGTAGCGGTCATCTTGCCTGAAATCCCGCAAGGAAGAAGAACGAGTCCATGAAGAAGACGAACGGATGATGCCGAACCAAGCGTAGACGAACGAATCCTCACGATCGCAACTAAACAGGAACTATCGAGAGAAGCACACAACACGGTAAACACACCGCACATGAACAAGGCATGATGCACAACAAGCATGATGCATGACAAGGCTACATGAAGCTACTCATGGCAAGACATGATGCATACAAGAGCAACACATCAAGGCAAGTTTAAATGAGGCCGGGAACAACATATAACAATTCCGGTAAGTCCTCATATGCAAGTTTCGAAGTTGGTCCAGATCTGAATAAACCTTATGTTCAGGTTGTTAAACATCAAGTTAAAATGCACCAAGATGATCTACACGAAATTCTAGTCAAGTTACATATAAGGTTCATTTAATTCGGAGCTATGTCCTAGAAGATATGAGCAAAACAAGTTAAACATGGCATTGATGCAAAATGCAAACAAACATCAAGCAAACACCTCAAAACATGGATGCAACATGATAATATGGGACTACATGCAATTCTAAGCAAGTTTCATATAGAGCACACTCAAAACGGAGCAACGGTTCAACAAACACACACACTATACAAGTTATAGCTACAATCTGTCCAAAACAGCAACTAGGCATATTGCAAGCATCAAAACAACATGCTACAGTACCACAATATGAAAACAAAAGGCATGGGCATGATGTACAGGTAAAGCATAACAAAACATGAACACTGAGCTATCTCCAGAAATCACTAGAACATGCTCAAACACACATGGCAAGATTGCAAATAATAACAGTTCAGACTTTGCAGAAAATAACACCAGGTTGCAATGTTTAGAGCTATCAAACAACATGTTACATGAACTTATCATGGCAAACAAAGGCATTGCATGAAACTACTAAAAGCATAGAACAAAAGTCCCTTACTGACCATGCGCCAAAAAGGATCAGAAAATATGATGGCACCCATGTAAACATAGCAAGTTATAATACAGATTCAGACATGGCAGGAACAATGATAAGTAGGCATGTAGATGAGCTTGTACCACTCACCACAGAGCAATACATGGCATAGCAAGGAAACCAACAGTAAGAAGGCATGTTTAAGAAGCTAAGTATGGCAATAGCAAGTTCATAGGGTACATGGAACACTAACAACAAACATGGCAACAACTGAACTTTACCCTCCGAAAAGTCAACCGGGATGAGGACGAACGGGACGGAGGGATCCAGGGCGCAGAGGAGGCGTTTGGATCAGGGACCGGTAGATCTGGTCCCGATCCGGATCTGATGAACTTCGGCGAGGCCGACGAGCTCCGACGAGGCGGCGGCCGGCGGGGGAGGCGAGGGATGACACGGCGGAGGGAGGCGAGGCCGCGCCGGCCAAGGCGGCGGCGGACGGAGGCAGACG
>NC_041381.1:634910353-634923521 GCF_002162155.2 Triticum dicoccoides
GGGCGGCGGCCGACCGGGCCTGCGCGGGCCCGCGACGGGCTCGAGCGGGCCGCGGCGGCGGGCCACGTGGCAGATCCGGATTGGCGCGGGGGCGAGGGCGGACGTGTTCGGCTACGGCCGGACGTGTCCGGTGGCGGCGAGGAGGAGAAGGCTAGGGTTTGGGGGAAAACATCCGCGAATTTGGACGGGGAGGGCATATTTATGATTCTGGGAGCTAGGAGAGTCCAAATGACGAGCGGTTTTCGGCCACGCGATCGTGATTGAATGGCGGAGAGCATGGAGGGGGGTCAGATGGGTTTTGGGACACTTTGGAAGGGCGTTGGGCTGCAAAGAGAAAGGGGCTTTGCGGGCTACGCTGTTAACCGTTGGAGTAGCAAACGACCTCCAAATGGCACGAAACTTGACAGGCGGTCTACCGGTGCTATACCAAGTCCGCTTGGCAAAACTCGGTCCATTCCGAGAATGTTTAACACCCGCACATGAAAACAAGGTCTGAGAGAGGCGACGGGTGCGCGCAAGAGGTCCGGACTCCGAACGGACAACGGAGAGAACCGGGAGAACCCGAACGGATGCAAGTTTTGAAAAACATGTGGATGAAATGCAGATGATGACATGGCAAAATGAAACACGCAAGCAAATGACATGGCAACGACGGCGAATAACTGGCAGACACCTGGCGCATCGAACTCGGGGCGTTACACTTTTCCCCAATTGTTGCCAACCACGTACTGAAATAGCTAGTTATACTTTATATACTAGCTAATTTTAAGTACGTAGTACAGTTCCACCACATCTATAGTCAGATTAACTGAACAAAATAGCCCCTAAATACTACTATGGAGGGGCTTTGTACTACTTCCAGCAGCCTCTCCTCTGTCGAGCACTCTCAGTAAGAGGTAGAGGAGGACGAGCCTACCGACGAGCTGGACAACTGCAATACAGTGCCTCCCACTGCTACAACTTCAGTGACGCTCACCTCAAACGCCCTCTGCCGCACTAGACGACCCCTCTTGAGGCGGTGGTTCTCCTCATAGATCTCGTGATTCCTCGCCTCTGAGGCGGCGTGTGCCGCGGCCACGGCGGCGGTTGTAAGGCTCTTTGCGTTCTCGACGAGGTGCTCCTCCTCCTCCCATAGGAACTCGGTGTAGCGCGCAAGGTCGCTGACGCACGTGCCAGCATCCAGCTCCGCCTCCCGCCTTCGGGCTGCGGTGGCGGAGCGGGTGATGACCCCGGCGGTCGACGGTGGGCTGGCGGCCTTGGAGGCCGATGATGGGGTGGCGTCCATGACCACCACCTCCCACGTTCGGGCCACAATGGCGGAGCGGGTGATGGCCACGGTGGCCGGCAGTGGGGTGGCGGCCACAACGGCCACCTCCCGCCTTAGGGCCGCGGCGGAACGGGCGATGGCCCTGGCTTTCGACGGTGGTGTGGAGACAACGGTGGCTGGGAACCGCTGCCGATGGGCACCGGCGGTGGAGCGTGTGGTGGGTGTTCAACGCAAACCCAACATGGACGCCACAAGCACTACACTATGTCGGGGACTGCGCCGCCGCCGCGGTGTGGCCTCCCACTGGAGCTGTCGTCTGATGATGGCGGAGTGGCTGAGCGACCACAACGGACCGGTGCCATTGGCGATTGTGGGAGAAGTAGCGAGATAAGATACAAGGAGGGAGGGGAAAATGCGATGCAGGACTCGCCGGTCGTGAGGGTTTTTATAGCAAGCCGGTAAGCATTGGGATTTTGGGGGATTTCACCCAGTCGTGCGGGAAGCTTGCGCGGGAACTTGTGAGGTTGCGCGGGAACGGGCTCACTGGAGATTCATTGGCGCCACCATTTGGCCAAAAGAACGCTCCCGCGTGCTGCCAAGCTTGCGCTGTAAGCCGTCTGCGGCAGCAGGGTGGCAATACGTGCGAGAGGAGGATGAAAGGCCACGTACACATACAGTTAATAAAAAAAGTTTGTGATTGAATTACCTACTATACACGTTTATAAGTAGGATTTAACTAATAAAATACGAATTCATGTTGCCAAAGATTATATAATTGGATTCGTATTTGAACATAGTTTCCAATTATATAATTTTTATAACATGCATTAACATTTTGTTGGTTAAATTTGCGGGAAAAGTATGGCACATAATATAAAGGGGACTATAGACCAAGACGGAGGTAGTAGCACACGGCCGCTCTCTATGCAGCGACGCAAGTGTCGGCCGGCTTGTAGGCGACCATTTCCTGCGTGTTCAACTGCTCTATGCGTGTGGTTGCTTGCGGTTGAGGTGGCCACAGCGCGCTCTGCTCGCGTCCCACCGTGCGCGCTCTGCTCTATCGTCCCTCCGGGTGCTCTGCCCTCGTCCCTCCATGCGCGCTGCCAGTGTTTGGGGCCGGCGCATGATGACGCACGTTCGTGTGCATGCGGTTGCGCCGGTCGCGGCTCGACAATGCAGTTACCCGCTGCAAAAACTGCCATGCGGATGCACCGAGAATCCAGGCCACCCGACCCCCATGTGGACACCCACGTGAGGAGGAAGGCCCTCTCAATGGTGTACACGAATGATCCGGTGTCGGTGGAGAGCTCCATCCAAACTATGGAGCAGTTCCTTGCCGAGGACAAGTACCAAGTGGCCGGCTTCGACCTCGAGTACACCATCGGTCGTGCCGGGCATGATCAGAAGGTTGCCGTCGCCCAGTTGTGCGTGCGACAAGACATCCTTGTTTACCACTACCACCTGGCCACAAGGCCTTGCGAGTGTTTCTCCAGGTTTATCAACAACTTCGACTACAATTTCGCTATGGTGGACACCACCAACGATCTAAAAGCGCTCAAGGTTTCAGGCTTGAAATGCCGGAATCTTGTCAACATCCAGGACTACTACAAGGTCTGGGGTAGCTACAACAACAAACTGAACTCCCTGGTTGACCTCGCCTCAGCCATCATCGACCCCTACTACATGAAGATGAAGGATGAGAACAATAAGGATAAGATCACCTGGCACAGTGTTTGGCATGAGAGACTGGATGAAGAACACGTCAAGTACGCGACCAAGAACGCGTACACAAGCTATGAGATGTACACGTAGATTATTGACACGAGGAAGTGTCTTCTTCATGCCCTAGACGAGGGATCGAGCCACAGAGCAGTGGTGGGAGCGTCACAAGAAGTAGATGACTAGACAATCGTTTCTCCTACTTTAGAATGCATGAAATTGTTTATTGAAGTGTGTGCGAATGATTGTTATAGTCACTTATGTAATTGGATGTTTATTTCAGTTATATATATACATGTTATTCTTCTGTAGACAGAGCAAATCACACGGCTTATTAGCAGCAATCGTCTGTGTTATTATTGGTCTTCACACACATTTTTTATCACGGACTTGTTTGCCGCATATCACACACATATTGTTTAGTTGAACCGTTTCCAGTGTGTTGCGCAATAAAGGCTGCAAAGAGGGATCTACAACAGCAAGGTCTATCGAGGTCTTTGTTTTATAATTTTTGACATTTTTTGTTTTTTGAACACATATTGTTTACTTTTTGATAATTGTTTATATGTAAGTGACTAGTTTGCATTTTCAAAGTTTTTTGTACGAACAGAATTGCACACGAACTTACTATAGTAATCGTCTATGTTATAATTTCTCATCGCAAATAGTTCATCCGAGTGGGCTGTTTGCTGCGTATCACACACATCTGGTTTACACGAATCGTTTGTGTTCTTTTGGCTGATCGCAAACACATCTTGTTAAGATGAACCATGTTTGTTCTCTTGCCTAATCGAAAACAGTTTGTCCGAGTGAATCGTATGTTGTATAACACACACACCTTGATCTGGCTGACCATTTCTATTGCATTCCCTAATAGCACACAGTTCATCGAAGCAAACTATATGCCGTATATTGCACACACATTGATATGGCTGCTTGTTTCTATTGTTCTTCCTCATCACAAACAGTTCTGCTGGATCAACCGTATGCCCAACATCGCACACGCAAGTAAAATATGAACCGTGCTTGATGTCTCCGCCATCACAAATGTTTTACACCTTTTTAATGGTTTTTTACACCACCGTTTGTGATTATTGCATCTCACACAGTTTCGTCGAAGGGTCTCTGATCATAGTGTCGCATTAGCAGCATCCTGCAGTAGTGTCTCCTCGATGTTCTTGGAGATCTATTTGATGTAATCATCTTTTGCAGTGTGTTTGTCGAGATCCAATGAATTGTGGATTTATGATCAGATTATCTATGAATATTATTTGATTCTTCTCTGAATTCTTATATGCATGATTTGATAGCTTTGTATTTCTCTTCGATCTATCGATTTGGTTTGGCCAACTAGATTGGTTTATCTTGCAATGGGAGAGGTGCTTTGTGATGGGTTCAATCTTGCGGTGTCCTCACCCAGTGACAGGAAGGGTAGCGAGGCACATATTGTATTTTTTGCCATTAAGGGTAACAAGGTGGGGTTTATATCATATTGCTTGAGTTATCCCTCTACATCATGTCATCTTGCATAAGGCGTTACTCCATTTTTAACTTAATACTCTAGATGCATGCTGGATAGTGGTCGATGGGTGGAGTAATAGTAGTAGATGCAGGCAGGAGTCGATCTACTTATTATGGACGTGATGCCTATATTCATGATCATTGCCTTTGCGCTTTTCTATCAATTGCTTGATAGTAATTTGTTTACCCACCGTATGCTTTATTCAAGAGAGAAGCCTCTAGTGAACCATATGCCCCCGGGTCTATTTTCTATATTGTTTATTCAGATCTACATAATAAAAAATACAAAAATACCTCATGGAGTTTTATTTACTTTATTTTGTTTATCATCTCTCTATCAGATCTCACTCTTGTTCGTGACGTTGAAGGGATTGACAACTCCTTTTTGCGTTGTGTGCAAGTGTTTGTTAGTTTATGCAGGTGCATATATTGGGGACTTGCTTGTACCTCCTACTGGATTGATACCTTGGTTCTCAACTGAGGGAAATTCTTATCTCTACTTTGCTGCATCACCCTTTCCTCTTCAAGGGAAAAATCAATGCAAGCTCAAGAAGTAGCATTGCCTCCCGATGAACACAATGATATTTCCTCCATTCCGACCCAGCCAGTTGGCTGCCGATAAACAGGACGACATCGTTGTACATGTTTGAGACCCCGCCCGTATGTATGTACGTAGCCGTAGTTACATTCTTGTAGCGTGATTGTACGTATGCATACACGATATAGACGGGAACTATGTGACATGCTACGTCCGCGCCTCTACTACGACACGTGCCACTCCTTACTCGATTGTGGTTCATTGCTGCAGAGAGACCGATCGACCAGTATGTATGTACACGTTCGCGACCAGACAGACAACCCTACGTACGGTTCGACCGGGTGGGCCCCAGCTGTCAGGGACGATAAGGAGGCACTTCCTTGCGTGCGAAGATATAGCTGGTGGGTCCCAGCTATCAGGGGGGACTATTATTTTTCCCTCAGTATGGACACACTTTTTTGCGTGCGAAAATGTAGCTAGTGGGTCCGAGCTGTCAAGGGGAAACGTTTTTTTCCGCGAAATACAGAGCCCCTTCTGGTGGATCCCCGCTGTCAAGTGAAAGAATCATTATTTTGCGCGTAATAAGGGGGCACTTCCACTCCATGTCAGTCCTCTTCCGATGGAAGTCGTTCCTTGACCATGTTGACCATGCCGCGCCGAGAGCACCAAGGCGGTGGACGACGACGTGGCCTAGGAAGGGAATGACCCAGAGCCGGGGAAGACTCGGTAGTTGTTTCCCACGCGAAGGGGAGTATGAGGGTTTATTGGTTCGGCTACAATGTGAGGGGTCCGTCACCGGAGAATAACATGAAGTCTGGGTGAGTACAGGGATGGCTAGGCCAGCAATGGGAGGAGGGTGGGGTGATGAGGCCTGCTTGGTAGCCCAGCCGACCACAGGAGGCAGGAGTAGGTGTCACAGCCAGCGCTGGTTTGGGCGGCTGGAGCAAGAAGACTAGAGGTTGAAGAAGCACAACGGCCGTTGGATGGACATTGTACGATAACTTCAACTTTTTTATATTGACTAAGTTGATAAAGCCCTACGTTTGTGTCAACTTAGTAGGCCCACAAGTCAGCCTCCAAATATGATGGGTCCCATCTAGTAGGGGTATTCATTTCTTTTGTGCATAACGAGGAGGCACTTCCTTGTGTGCGAAGATATAGCTGGTGGATCAGAGCTGTCAGCGGGCGGAACATTTTTTTCGTGAAATATAGAGGCCCTTCCGGCGGGTCCCCGCTGTCAGGTGGAGGAATCATTATTTTGCGCGTAATAAGGAGGCACTTCCTTGCATGCGACCGTGGACCCAGCTATCAACCTCTCCACGTACAGTCCTCTTCCGATGGATGTCGTTCGTTGACCACACCGCTCCGAGAGCACCAGGGCAGTGGATGATGGCGAGGCCTAGGAAGGGAACGACACGGAGCTGGGGAAGACTCAGTAGTTGTTTCCCACGCAAAGGGGAGTATGAGGGTTTACTGGTTCGTCTGCCTTTGCTAGAGAATAACAACATGTGTGGGTGAGTAGAGGGATGGCCAGGCCAACGATGAGAGTAGGGTGGAGCAGTGAGGCCTGTGCAACAGTAGAACCAGCCATGGGAGGCGGGAGCTTGCCGTCCTGCCGATGCTGGTTTGGGCAGCTGGAGCAGGAAGAGCAAAGATAGAAGAAGCACGACGGCCGCTGGATAGACATCCAATAGTCACTGCTCTTGTGTGTTGACTAAGTTGACACGACCTTCCGTGCGCGTCAACCTTTTTTAGGAAAGCGTACGCGTCAACCTAGTAGGCCCACAAGTCAACCTCAAATATGTGGAACCAGCATACAACCCATATGTCATTATTGCTAATAAATTTACAGCCCGTTGACTAATTCTTAAGTATTTTTTGAATCCCATATTCTTTTTGTTACCATCACATCCCATATTCTGGCCATGGTTAAAAAATTCAACGAAATTTTTCATATTTTGGTGTGTGGTCCGAACTGCTTTTAATCCCAATATTTCGAATCATGTTCAAACTAATTTAAAAACAACAAATTTATATCAATTGAAAATCCAACATAATTTTCCCCGCAAAAAGAAGTAAATTCAAAATCTCGAAATCTTAAAAAAAGATAGTTGAAACTAATTGCCGGTTTGTTGTGTTTTTAAAATTTACATCCCATTTCTTACTACTTCATTTTCTGGGCAAGCGAATACATCGCTCTCGTCTTGAAAGATTTGCAGCCCAGCAGGTCTGATAAAGCAAGTAGGACTCCGTTGGATATTTCTTTAAAAAAAAGTAGAACCGGACTAGTCATTTTCAGAAAGAAAAAAACACAATTGGGCTCATCATGTGGTGAACATAAAATAAAACCCTAGGCTAGACGGGCCACAGCCCCCGCACATCCCTGTTGTTACCCTGATCCGTCTCTAAAACTAGTAAATAATAACTGCCTATTCCCTCAAAAAGAAAGTAAATAACAACTGCGCGACGTGCTGGCTCCCTGGTGTCAGCCGCTCGTTGTGTAATCCTCTCGTTTATTGAATACGTTGACAATGGTGTGCAACCCAGATGTCCAACCACTAGGATAAACCATTTTTTGGCTTGTAATAATGAGACACCCTTTCATTGCTCAAAGTATGCATTGACAATACGTGCTTAAGTCTACTCCTAATTTACACCATCTAATCTTGATTGTAGCTAAAAATTGGAGTTTGCACTATGCATTGCCACTACCTAATCTTGATTGTAGGTAAAAATTAGAGTTTGCACTATGCATTGATAGTACCAACAAGGAGAAGAGAAGAGAGAGCACTGACGAAAAGTAAGAGCTAAGGAACTCACCGGCTGGTGAGGACAGGGCGGCGTCCGACGGCGAGGGAAGTGAAGGAGTTGAGCTCGAGCAGGTAGAGACGGGGCAGAGTCGGCTCGGCGATGCCACCGGAGCCCGGAACATTGTCGTCAGCCAGTGGTCAGAAGCTGGGCGCGGATCCTTGGAGTAGGCGTGGTGATGTCGGCTAGTGGTGAGAAGCTAAGTGCGGCGCCGTCGGCACACCGTGGCTGCTCGCGATTTGCCTCGCCCGGCTAGGGTAGTCGGCCGGAACCTTGGCCGTTTTCACTACGGGGAAAGAAATTTAGGATCGTCACGTCGTGGTGGCACGGTGGAGCGTCGCAGCGGCGCGCCGCAGTGGCTTGGGGAACGGTGAAGCGTCGCTATGTTGTGGCGTGGTGGAGCTGCTCGATGGCGCGGTGGGGGGATCGGCTGGGCAGAACATAATGGAGGGGGAGGGAGGGTTGTCTCGGACAAAACTGAAGGAGATTTCATAAAAAAAGCCATGGTGACATGCTTTTCCGGATGGAGGATGTACTCAGGCCAACTTCAAAGCAAGACCCCAAACGGATTGGGGCGGACGTCCGGGGGCACACATGCATCTAGATCATATGCGCCCCAACGCACGGGAAGTGTCCGGACCCCAAACGAACGATGTCAGCCGCCTAAGGTAGGTTAAAGTGAAGTACTTATCTTAGTAGGGGTGGCTGGAGGAGTATAAATTTATGAGATCTCCATCCAATACCCATCTTCCTAGGAGTGGCGATCCCAGACGCCTCTGCTCCTTCACTGTCTCTCCCGCATCCACCACCGGCCCGCGAGCTGCCCCGGAGCTCCCTCTAGGCCCGCAGGCCATAGGTAACCTGCAACCTCCAACCCGTAACCCCAAATCCCTATCCCCAATTCAATTTCTATTAGAGATTGTGAATATTACTGATGGATAAGCAAGATCTAGATCATCTGAAGAGGAGTAAATCCCTTTCTTTTTCTATACCAAGTTTGGCGGGTGTAGATCTAGACCTGCAAGCCACCTGCCCTCGATCTCTAAATTTCAAGGACGCGACTCGCTAGGCACGGGCACTCAATGGCAACAGCGAGCGCGCGCCCGGAAAAGGAAGGTGTGGCCCCCGCGCGTGAGTAGGCAGCCAAAAAAGGAAGGCACGTGACCAGGCAGTGCGAATCACGGGCAGATCGCACGCGCGCCCCGATCACACCTGGTCCCCCCTCTCACGCGCGCGCCCCGGTCATACCTGCTCCTTCCTGTACCGCGCGCCCCACAAACCCCCCCTCTCTTCTTTCTTTCTTGAGCAGCAAGTCCAGATCTTCTTCCTCCTTTCCTCCTCTTTTTTCCCCTTCCCATCCTTTTCTGTTTAGATCTGGAGAACCAGGCTGCATCCATGGCGTCTTGACAAAAAAGCAACATCAAGAGGAACCACCGTCCTCCCACTACAAGAAATATGTCAACTAGTGACCTTCTGTCAGTGACCCTAGAAGAATTGGTCATAGATCTATGACCATTTGAGACTAATTGGTCAAAAGCTGTTCGGGGGGCTCCAAACCCTAAACCACTGCGACCATTTTGGTCAGAAAGGTCGTAATTTCCTTACACGAAATGGTCATAAAGCAAACAGTGCAGGTTCGCTGCCTTGTTTCTAGTTGTTAACGACCAATATAGATGGTCATAACCTTGTAGATTGTGGTGGGTTGTGATGACTAGGCGCCATCTCATCAGTTTTGCCTATGTGTCATGTCCATGTGTCAATTTTTGCCCTAGGTTGTGAAGCAACCTATATTTCCGTTATTCCAAAAATTCCCAAAAAATTCTCATAAATTGTTTGGATGATATCTTCATCAAATATGTTAAAAACCTTCCTTGCCTAGTTCAAAAATAACTCAACAATATTCATTTTCCTATTCTGTTCAGAGCAGCATTTTGTGAAGGAAGTACCATTTTGGCATGTCCAAATTGTATCCATTTTCTACAGTGGTTTCCTCTACCCAAATAACCATCCTCCACCAAATGCTAGCTCAATCCATTCATTATTTTGAGCCCAGCTTCAACATTCGTATTTATGTCCAGTGTGGTACTTTGCAAAGCAAGTACCACCTAGGCTCCTCCTTTTGAGCTGAAAATTTCTGAAGACGGTCTTCTTAGTAACTGATCATCCTCAGCCAAAACTCACGCCCATTAGCCATGTGCATTTCCCGCACCGCTAATCAAACACTTGGCTGCATATTCATGTTTGAGCATCGATCGGTCTCCTGGTGAGAATCTTATGTTGTGATTTTCTTCCTAGCACCTACCTATGGAGTGCCCAACCCACTAGACATGCATAGTCTGCCCAGAACACATGGCAACGCCACAGTCACACGGTGACTACGCGACGGGCATGCGAGTTTACGCGCTCTAGAGTTGGGGCCCTCGCCCACCGTCCAAACCTCGACGTATCGCCACCAAACCATGTATTTATGATTAAATAGGTACTTATGTAACTAGAAATGATTTTTGGAAAAAATAAATGGCAAACTATGAGGCGGCTGCAGTTCAAATTTGACCCGCTTCCTACTGAATCAGCGGGAATTTGTCTTTTTCATCAGAGGTGGATCAAAACTTTTGACACCCAACCATTTTGTCAATTGTGTATTAAATATGGCCTAGTATTTTATAAAATTTATTTGGTCCAATTTTGCAACAAATATATGGTAGGTCCTTCACAAAAAAACTCATTTCAGGCAGTCAAAAATTGGAAAATGAATTTTCCGTCCAAAGAAAATGAAAACTTCCTTAGGCAACATTGTTTCCCATTCCAACATGCACCCTTGGGCACAATATGAGATTATTTGAACAAACTATGCCATGAATGTGGCCATAAGATTGATCATTTGGCTTGAAAGCCACGAATCTTCACGCATGATAGCTCATTTTTTAGAACACTTTTTTAAAATAATTTCCGTATTACAAGTTTATTATTTTTCCTGGAAACTTGGTCACATATAATGGCACAATGCGAAGGTTTTCTAATTTTTTGATTTTTTTGAATTTTTATGCCCGTTTCAAAATGCGGTCAAAACGGCGGGCTTGGCCGTTCCTAGCTAGTGGTTAAATCTTGGAAAACTTTTGATGTTTCTCTAATTAAATAGGTACTTATGTAACTAGAAATGATTTTTGGAAAAAATAAATGGCAAACTATGAGGCAACTGCAGTTCAAATTTGACCCGCTTCCAACTGAATCAGCGGGAATTTGTCTTTATCACCAGAGGTGGATCAAAACTTTTGACACCCAACCATTTTGTCAATTGTGCATTAAATATGGCCTAGTATTTTATAAAATTGATTTGGTCTAATTTTGCAAGAATTATTTGGTAGGTCCTTCACAAAAAAAATCTCACTTGGGGCACTCGAAAAATGGAAAATGGCTCTTTTGTGCAATGAAAGTCAAAACTCCCTTAGGCAACATTGTTTGGAATTCCAAGATGCACCCTTGTGCACAATATGAGATCATTTGAACAAACTATGCCATGAATATGGCCATAAGACTGATCATTTGGCTTGAAAGCCATGAATCTTCACGCATGATAGCTCATTTTTGAGAACACTTTTTAAAAATAATTTCTGTATTACAAGTTTATTATTTTTCCTGGAAACTTGGTCACATATAATGACACAATGCGAAGGTTTTCCAATTTTTTGATTTTTCTGAATTTTTTATGCATGTTTCAAAATGTGGTCAAAACGGCGAGCTTGACCGTTCCTAGCTAGTGGTTCAATCTTGGAATTTTTTTGATGTTTCTATAATTAAGTAGATACTTATGTACCTAGAAATTAATTTTGGAAAAAATAAATAGCAAACTATGAGGCAGCTGCAGTTCAAATTTGACCCGCTTCCAGCTGAATCGGCGGGAATTTGTCTTTTTCACCAGAGGTGGATCAAAACTTTTTACACCCAACCATTTAGTCAATTGTGCATTAAATATGGCCTAGTATTTCAGAAAAATGATTTGGTCCAATTTTGCAAGAATTATTTGGTAGGTCCTTCACAAAAAAACCTCACTAGGGGCACTCGAAAAATGGAAAATGGCTCTTTTGTGCAATGAAAGTGAAAACTCCCTTAGGCAACATTGTTTGGAATTCCAAGATGCACCCTTGTGCACAATATGAGATCATTTGAACAAACTATGCCATGAATGTGGCCATAAGATTGATCATTTGGCTTGAAAGCCATGAATCTTCATGCATGATAGCTCATTTTTGAGAACACTTTTTAAAAATTATTTCCCTATTACAAGTTTATTATTTTTCCTTCAAAATTTGTAACATATAATGACACAATGCGAAGGTTTTCCAATTTTTTGATTTTTTTGAATTTTTTATGCCCGTTTCAAAATGCGGTCAAAACGGCGGGCTTGACCGTTCCTAGATAGTGGTCGAATCTTGGAAGTTTTTTGATGTTTCTCTGATTAAATAGATACTTTTGTATCTAGAAATGAATTTTGGAAAAAATAAATAGCGAACTATGAGGCAGCTGCAGTTCAAATTTGACCCGCTTCGAGTTGAATCGGCAGAAATTTGTCTTTTTCACCAGAGGTGGATCAAAACTTTTGACACCCAACCATTTGGTTAATTGTGCATTAAATATGGCCTAGTATTTTATAAAATTTATTTAGTCCAATTTTACAACAAATATTTGGTAGGTTCTTCACAAAAAAACCATTTTTGCCACAAGAAAATGATTAAAAATATCTAGAAAGATAAAAATGCATGCAAATCAGTGATCATCCATAAAAAAGGGTTCTAACTTGAGTGAAAAATTTAGTTGTGCCGTTTTGAAAAATATTTTGATAGTTGCTTCACAAAATTCCCCTATTTTTAGTACTTAGAAACTATTTTAAATCACTGATTTTTTTCCGAACCAATCAGGGCTCTTCCCACGGATCGATGACATGGCGTCCATCCATCCATCCATCCATCTCTCCATCCCACATCCATCCATCCATCCATCTATCTATAGAAAAAAGAAGCAAAAAAGAACAAGAGATACCCCACGCACCCCAACCATAGATCAAACCCCTCCCCCCATCGCACCCCTCGTCTCTCTTCCCAATCTCCTCGCCGCCGCCGCCACTTCCTCCTCCCCGCCCCCTCCCAATCCACCTCCTCCCCGTCCACTCCCACCCACCGCCGACCTCGTCCTGCAGCGGTGCCCACCGCGTCCTTACCGGGAACACGCGCCGCCGCCTCCTTCTCCCCAATCCAAATTGACGACGCCATCGGGATGGGGATCTTCGACCTACTCGACCAGGCCGATGGCGCTCCTGG
>NC_041381.1:634924110-634938274 GCF_002162155.2 Triticum dicoccoides
CTACCTGTGACCATCTCCCGTCACTAGGGTTTCGCCCGGCGTGGTCCAGCGACTCAGGTGCGTCCCTCCACTCCATTTCCTCCTCCTCACAGCCCTCCCTCACTAACTCACCTCGTGTTCTCTCCCTCCCAGATCCAGGATGCCATCCTTGCTCAAGCACTAGGACACCATGGGCGCAGCGACAGGGCACAACAAGAGCTGGCCGTGGATGGCAAGATCGCCAAGGACGCCAAGGAGACCGTGCAGGAGTGCGTCTATGAGTTCATCTCCTTCATCACCAGCGAGTAGGTGCCCCCGCTCTGTTTCGCCTGCCTGAATCAAGTGTGTGTGGTCTGGTGCTGACCTGTCGCCGTTTTGTTTCGCCTTTGTGCTACAGGGCGAGTGAAAAGTGCCAGAGGGAGAAGAGCAAGACCATCAACGGCGATGACCTACTCTGGGCGATGGCAACACTGGGGTTTGAGGAGTACATCGAGCCCCTCAAGGTTTATCTACAGAAGTACAGAGAGGTGCGTGCCTATTTAGTCATGTGGCAGTTTTTTCTGAACTAATTCGGTATGTTGCATTTAGATAGTGTGACTTCTTAGATATACTGCATACTGAAAGTTAAGAACCCCAACTGAATTGTTCTCAATCTGATTGCTTGCTGGTTACTCGGTTTTTATATCTGGACATAGTGTTGTAATACTTTATTGTGTCCCTATGATGTGAAATTTATGGTCTGAATAGCTTTATATTAGGATCTGTTTGAGTCTCTATGATGTTAAAGTGGCAATATTACTAATGTTGAAGCTGAAGCTTCAGCTTCAGATTCTCTTGTGCTTCCAACAATATTGCTGGCAATATTACTAATGTGTTAAGTTGTCTAAACATGCTTGCTGCTAGCTTTGAAGTTGATCTAAAGAACCATTCATGCATTTACACATTCATGATTTCCTCTGCCGTTTGTAATTGTTCTGGTTAACTATGCTAGTAGATATTGCCTGGCAATATTTCATGATAAGCATTTCGGCAGCTATGTGGAATCCTTAAGATAAATGGTCTTTAGTTTCTTTTGGTGCATTTGCGTGCACATAACAGTCTGTTAGTTTCTCTTTATATAATGAAGAAAATATGTTGTTGTCGTTTGTTTATTATTATCTATCATCTATAGATTAATTTTTAGTCCATCAGTACTTTTATGTATAATTTCTAGTCTCTTGAATGAATAATTTTTCTTTAGGTGTCATGCATCTTGTGTTACTACACACATATGTCGTGAAGTACATGGTTCCAGAACTATGGTAACCCGTAGTTTGCTCTACTGGTGATAGTAGGATGATGGAAACATCACTACTGAATGTAGTTCTTGTTTCTTCAACTAATCATCATGTACTAGAGTTTCTCTTCTTCTTGCTACTGTTTGGTTTTGACGTCACTAGCATGTACTGAAACGGGCAGACTTTACCCCTTGCTAGATCCTTCGGTGGAGGTGACCCATGTGATGGTGATTCGCTCGACTAGTTCCGGTACGGCAGTGGTGGTGCTACACTGCTACTACTCCTATGATGGCTATGCATTGTAGGCTTGGCTGCCTCCCTTGGCTGTCGCTGTGATGGTGAAGCTCACCCTAGGCTACAACCACTTCCAATGAGCTCCTCAGGTCCCCTTCTACCCCTCCTACTCGCTCCATGATTCTTTGCTTTGCCTTTGTGAGGTGTAATTGTTTAATTTTTGTCATAGTCGAGCATTGGATGATATATTGTATCTGTCATGGAGGTACATGGTTCATGGATATGCCAACCTACAGCTTGTTGTACTAGTGATAGTAGGATAATGCAAGTTTTGACAATCCATACATATTCCTGCATGTTAGTGTCTCTCCATGTAAGTATGAATTTTGGTGATGCCTTCATCTATGATGATGCTCTGCCTTTCGCATTCATTCATTGTCTGATTTTTCTAGGAGTCCTCATATTAATTTGAAAATCTGTGCACATGTACATCATTCTAGAGAAGCATTTCCATACCAGCACATGTATTTGAAAAATCTATTCAGATCTCCTCACTTCATATGTTGCTATCAACACTAAGTTCAGAGTGTTGCATGCTGTTAAGAGATACTGCAACTCCAAAGTTGACAACTAAAACATATTAGTAAAATTAGTATGCATCCCTAGTGATGCTTTATCTTGTTATTTTAGTCCATGAGTGATGTGTTGGAGCATCACTGACTTGTATGTTTTTTTTCAAGGTCTATACAAGTGCCATCTTTGTCTAGCAACATCCGCCTCCTGTGTCATGTCATGTATCTATTTCACTTTAGATGTTTTAAGTGAATGATGTATTACTTGCGAGTATTGATGTACTGATGCAAACAGTGCTTGTGTACTTGTGACTAATCTGATTTCCCTCTCATTTATAGGAGTTCTTGGGCCAAAGAAATTTGAAGAAGCTCGAAGCCCCAGTCAGCGGCTCGCTTTATATGTTATTGAACTTGTAATCCAGAATTTGCTTGGAATTTTGATGTAATGCTGATCTTGCTAGGAATTGGCTGTATATTTACTTGTTGTACCTGTTATTTAATGTTGGGTGTACTTGTTATTCAAATGCTGGGAATTTGATTGTGATAAATATATTTAGTTGGATGTGAACATAATACTGAAAGAGTTATTGGCCCAAACACTACTGGACCTTAAAAAGGCCACAACCCAAACATAGTTATGTCCTGTTTTAGCAATGCCAGTATATTAATTTTCAAACATAAATAAAATGGACTGTAAAAGGGCCGAAAGGGCAAGACTTGAACAGGAATTGGACTGAAAAAAGGCTGAGGCCCGAACAAGAATTGAACATACAAGGGTGGGGCCTAGAAAAAAATGTTGCAATGTTGGGCTAGGCCCATGAAATCGACCAAAAATTGGCAGGAAAAATAAATAATAAATGGGCTGAATTAATGGGCTCGGCCCATATAGACACCTACTTGGACCGGGCTGAATCTTATCAGTGACCTTTTGAATTGGTCACAATTTTGCCACGTCAGATTGCCACGTCGGATCCGACGTGGCCTGGGCAGACAGCTAGTGACCAAAACAAGACAATAAGCTTCTTTTGGTCGTAAATGTCTACGACCTTCTCATAGAAAAGGTCAAAAATGTGAGTTTACGACGGCCAACTTTTGACCTTCTGGTTTTGGTCACAAAAGGTCGCAAATAAAAAACTATGACCATTCAGTGCCCAATAGTGGTGGTCACAAGTTGACATATTTCTTGTAGTGTCCAAAAACCTGTGCCCCTCCTCTGTGCATGATTTGACCAGGAATTTCAAAGAGAATTCCCCCTCTCATCGTGATTTGCCTAGCAAAAAATCAAGTAACTCACCCTCCCAACCCTCCACCCCCTCTCTGGTAGGATTTGTAGGAACTAATGCTCAAATTTGAGGCAATTCTATTGCGTTGATTAAGCAACTGCAAAAACCGTCCCTGTCATGCTTGAGCATGAACCTCACCCCTCCCTCCATGGTTGAAAAACTGAGCAACTGATACTCCAATTTAGGCAATTCTAGTGTGTTCGTTGATCAAATGCAAAAAAAGAGGGGATATGAACAATAAGGTTTGTGTGTCCCTGGTTTGCAAAACTGAGCATTTATGTGCATAAATGTAAAAGAAAAAAGGGGGAAGGGGAGGGATTTCCAAGCAACTCCCCTCTCTCATAAGGTTTACAGGTGTTCCTTTAACAATAGGCAAACAATAAAAAAACTGAGCAACTGATCCCCCTACTTTAGGCAACTCTATTGTGTTCCTCTAACAACTGCCGAACACAGAAGGGGGTTGAACAAAAAAAAAGCTTTATCCCTGCTTGAGAGATCAAGAGGGGTTGTTTCTTATCCTGATTTGCAAAACTGAGCAACTTTGTGCATTATGTAAGAAATGGAGAAAACAATTTCCGAGCAAACTTCCCCCTCTCATAGGGTTTGCATAATGTTTGTAGAAAAAGCTGAGAAATTACCATTCCAAATATGGCAAAAAATATTGCATTAATTCATCAAACTCAGACACAGAGAGATAAAAAGCACAGTAAAAACAAAATAAATTTAGCATTCACACAAAAGCATTTCAAAACTAGTTCAAATACATATGCATCTCCTCCCACAAAAAGATATGAAATAGTAACAGTGTTGCATAGAAGATCTGCCTTTATCCACACAAATGTACTACTATTTTTTTGAAAAGGTCTTCTGCCCACGCTTAGATCTGCCTAACATATGTGCATTTCCCCCCACTGGGAAAAATCATTTGTAGCCTCCTGCTAAAGGACAAAGAAGACACACGTGTTATGAAATTGTACATGTATTGTGTGCTGGTGGTAACAGAAACAAACAAATTGTATGACCAAAAAATTGAATTTGTGTGAAAAATAACACAAAAGTTGCCTCTGTTTATCTTTACAGTTGCCTAAAAAAAGTATATGGTTGTCCTGTTTTAATCTAGTACTCCTTTTACCTCAATTTCTCCTCCCAACAAAAAAATATGTTTATATTTGCTGCGTTATTGATAAGATTTTTTTTCTGTAGGGTCAGCTGATAAAAAAAGAACGGAGAGGGACAAGAAGAAGAAAAAGAAGGATGATTGATCTCAATGAACCACCAGTTGACGTAGAGTCTGTCAACATTTCAGTTGAGTTGGGTGTGCCGTTCTTAAATACAACCTTTGTTCAGCAGGATATCCATTTGGAAGAGGGGGTTGGCGAGTCCCCAGACCTCGACATTGGCTCTAATAATTCTCATGTTCCAACTACCCATGTCGCTGCACCCAATGCTGTAGTTGGTCCTACTAATGCTATAAAAGTTTCTTAAGTCTGTGGAGAGGGTTGGAGTATCAGATGTCTCATCAAGCAAGAAAAGTGCATGCACAAGCTCCCCTGGAGAAGATATTGAAGAGGATGATGATGAACCCACTTATAAGAAGAAGCAAAAAAGAGAGACTATAAAGCAGACCAAATGCCCTGCTAAGATGGTTGTCAAGCTAATAGATGGCAGATGGGAGGTTATTAACTTCGTTGCAGATCATACCCATCCACTGGTTGACAAGCCTTCATTGTCCAAATATGTCCGTTCCGACCAAGGCATCCCCCCGGAAGAGAAAACATTTCTGACTCATCTACATGACAGCAACTTGACAGCAGGTACATCGAAAAAATAACACCCACCATCCTCCTCTTTTTTGATCAAGAGCAACACTAGCAACTAAAAAAAAGAAGTTGGGGCAACTATGTTTTGACTTTGAGTAATTCTGATAAGATACATGGTGCCCAACATATAAAAAATCCTACTAACTTCTCACATTATGGGTTCATGTACACATGGGGGGAACCTAGTAAAAAAGAACTATTTATGTATATGAAGTTGCTCTATTTTATGCATAAGTTGCTCCTTACATCATGTTTTGGTTGCCTGCAAAAAAATAACACAAGGTTTTGTGAAAAATGTTTTTGACAGGGAGAATGATGATGGTGATGTCATCATACTATGGGTCGGAGTTGATCGTCCCTTACACATGCAAAGCCATACATAACCACTCTTCAAAGATGAATGTTGCAACTAAAGACTGCGACGTTGAAGAAACCTTGAACTACTTTTGCAAAGTTAAGAAAGCAGACCCTGGTTTTTCCTTCAAGTGCAAGACGGATGCGGAAGGCAGGTGTGAGAACTTGTTTTGGGTGGATGGTGCATCCTGGAAAGCTTATGTGACGGCTTATCATGATTGTGTATCGTTTGATGCAACTTATCTCACTAACATGTACAGTATGCCGTTTGCTCCCTTCATTGGCATCAATAGACATGTGCAATCTATTGTGCTTGGATGTGGCTTTGTCTTGAAGGAGCTAGCCTCGAGCTATGACTGGCTTTTTGATGCATTCCTCGAGGCAATGGATGGATTGGCTCCGGACAACATAATCACAGACCAAGATGCTGCAATGGCGGCATCAATCAAGAACAAGTTCCCCACATCCATACACCACTGTTGTCGTTGGCATATCATGAATAAGGCACAAGAAAAACTTGGACCCGTGTTGGCTAGGAACCCAGATTTGATGAAGAACTTCAACGACAGTATTGACTTTAGTTTCACCCTGGCAGAATTTGAGCGAAAGTGGGCTGCACTCTTGCTAAAGTATGATGGGCTCATGTATGGACACTTTGAGAAACTATATGAAGACCGGGCTACATGGGTGCCATGCTATTCCAAGTACAGGTTCTTCCCATTCCTTCAGTCGACATAATGCAACAAGGGATTCAACGCTGTCTTGAAGCGCTATGTGAACCCACACAAGTCACTCCTCAATTTTGTCAAGCAATATGAGAAAATTCAGGTGTACATACTTGTGAGGGAGAGTGGAAACGACTACCGGACAGACCATTTGGATGCCCAATGGTGGCCGCGTTTCCCTATTGAGAGACATGCCTACAAGGTGTACACTTGGGACATCTATGTAAAGTTCAGAACAGAGTTTGAGATGATATGGCCGTACAATGTACGACCTGTTGGTATCAACTTTTATGACCTTGAGCCAAACACAGATTATGTTCCGGGATATGGGTCAAGGAAGTATCTTATCGTGGTGAGGCCACAAGCAGCCATCTACGATTTTGACTGTTGCAAGTGGCATATTGACGAGATTCTTTGTTGCCATGTCCTAAAAAATTTCACACACATTGGTGGATGAGATCCTTGCGCACTACATCAAGCAACGCTGGACGCAAGATGCGGTCCCAAGTGTTCCCCCAGCAACTGACCAAAACTCTGCCCCGGAATTGCCCATTGAGTCAGAGAACCAAATGCGCCAAGTGAACATGACAATGGATTTTGCAAAGTTGGCAAAGAAAGCAATGGCAAGTGATGAGGTTGTTGCTGTGGTTGCAAGGCACATGAAGGCAACAGACGCTGAGGTTACTGAACTGAACAAATTAAGGAGAAAGAAGGTCAAGGCAGTGCGGGAAGCAGCCCGGGCTAAGGAAGCATCAGATCCTACAACCCCCAGTGCATCAGGTCAACCTCCTGCCCCACCTGTCCCCTACCCCTTATGGACCCACCCAGATCAGTCACGAAAGGGCACACCAGCACCAGGCGGTTCAAATCAGCTCTGGAACTACAACCAAAAAGAAAGAACAAATGCAGCCTTTGCGACTCAATTGACCACAATGCTCAGAAGTGCCCTGAGAAGTTGAAGTGACGTGGAACATAGGGAATGACCCACTCGGGCTAGGTGTCATACACTGCAAGAACCTAATGAACTTATTTTTTGAGCAGATGATGAGACAATTTAAAGGAACTGTGCACTCTGGTTTTATGTCAAAAATGTGTCCATCACTTTGGAAAAGCTTGTAATAATTTATATTTGTTTCTATCTTTGCTTTAAATTCATAATTGCAGACATATAACCCAAAAATGATGGTTGGTTTCATGTGGCAATTTGTATGCGTAATCATTCTGTGGTTTTGATTCCTATTGCCAAAAAGTTGGCAGCAGTGGTGATTGAAAAAAAAGCCAACTGATCAGCAGTTTTTGGACAAACATTGGGGCAATATGAAGCAACTTGTGAGCTGCTTTTGGGAAAGTGATGTGATTAATACCTAGTTCTTTGCTTTAAGTTCATAACTGGTCCATGTAAGGTCAATCAAAATAATAAATCATAAAAAATGATTGATTGATACTAAGAACATCAAGTTCGCTACACTTATTTTCATTTATCAGATATGAGGTTGTTTGACTTGATGTACTGAAAAAAAGGAAAAACTTCATACCACTCTTCTTTCACTTTTTGACTGGTTTGAGAAGCTCCTGCCATGGCTCCTTGTTTAGGTCACACTTGATCACTGAGACGGTCATTTGCTTCCTAATATTCTGTATGTCAACTTGTCCGTAGTTTGGAAGCCATGTACCATTCCACAACAGTATGTTCATTAGCACAAAAATCCCACAATCACCTCTACATAAAAAAAGAGAATCCTTTATGTCAGAATAACACTTGAAAAAAGCAAAAAATCTCCTGTGATCTTTGCAAGTAAGTAGTTCTTACACTATGATCTGCTTCGGTGCATCAATATCAACTAGTGGGAATTTCTCCATCAATTTAGCCTACTCTGGATAATGTGTATCCCACAATGCCCGAATAGATGCTAGAATGCACCTTGCTACCGCGTCCAAACTTTTGCTTTTCTTGACGAGTCTCAGCGAGTCAAACACCTCAAACATGTTGTCCCTCAAATTTATGTTGAAAACCCAGTAGTGTCCTGTGGCATTGGGATTCTCTGGATCTAGGTTTTCAAGCGCAGGGATCATGACCTGAAGTAGGGAAAAAGGTGGTTATAATCAACAAGATTTCTGAGGCAACTCTTGCACTGGTTGTAGGAAACTTCAATATTAAAAAAGAGCAAGTGGTAAAAAATGCAGCAAATCTCTCTGAAACTTACATTTGATTGTGCTTAGAATTTGAGTGTGGATATAAGAAACTAGTAAAAAAATCTTTGAGGGGTAGTTGTAAGCAACTCTGAAGGTAGCTACGGACAGTTACTAGTTTTCCTTTAAGTGTGATTTTCAGCAATTCTGGGTGTGGTTGTAGACAACTTAGGTATTTAACAAAAAAACAAAACTCTGGGGATAGTTGAAAAAAGCAACTGAGATATCTATAAAAGGATAAACAGTTATAAGCAACTTTAATTTGATTGTGTTTATAATTTTAGTGTGGTTATAAGCAACTAGCAAACAGAAATCTTTTAGTGTGATTATAAGCAACTCTGGGTGTGATTATACGCAACTTTAATTTTTTTTTAAAAGGTCAAGTGATAAACAAAAAATGCAGCAAATCCCTATGGAACATACATTGATTGTGCTTAGAATTTGAGTGTGGTTATAAGCACCCCTAAAAAAATATTTGAGAGGGGTGGTTGTAAGCAACTCTGGAGATAGCTCTGGCCAGTTACTAATTTTTTTTGGGTCTGGTTTTGAGCAAATTTGAGTGTGGTTTTAGGCAACTTAGGTATTTAACAAAAGCAACTCTGTGGACAGTTGAAGAGCAACTTAGATAAATAATAAAAGAGAGCACTTGTTGCTGTGTGGAAAACATACCATGTCTTGGTGATCCAGAAGGTTTTCTGCCTTAAACCTATTCGTCAACTCAGCCCCGGTGAAACAAATTTTTTGGAGCACAATCTAGGGAGAAAAAAGCACCAATATAATCATTGACAAAAAAAGTGAAGAAAAAACAATTTGAAAAAAAACTAGAAGTTGATTATTCTTACCGAAAATCTTAGAGGCATTATTACTTTCTTGGACCCCTGCCGTTTGTTGTACATGATTTCCTCAATCGCTAACTCAAAGACATGGGTCTTGAGCCACCCATTCCTCCTCATTGATTGAGCTAGCTCCTTCATTGTGCAAAAATATCCACTGTAATTTATGATATGCGGCCTGTAGAAATAGGAAAAGGGGGTATTTTATAAAGACCAAGAGAGAAGAAAGTGTGATGCCAAAAAACATGTTACTAAAAAAAGACGCACGTTTTATCCTCCTGACTTGATGTCCTTGTTGTCCCCATTACTGCTCCTCCGAGCAACAAATCCAATGCATACAACCTGTATACTTTTGCTAAACAATTGAAGTCCTTTTTTACTTCTAAGTTCATATACGGCAACCTTTGTGATGGAGGTGATTTTAGTATTCTCCTCTCATGCTTCTGGATGATGGGCTCGTCGTGGTTGCTGGCACCACCTTGGCTAGACTCCCCTTCAACGGGAATTTTTGCCTCTCTGGTTGGCGTGCAATATCCAGAAGGTGACATGTGCCTCGACCCCTCACCAGCAACACTTTTCACTGCCCCTTCAACGACTCCATCAAAATCCAGGTTGGCCCAGTCAATTCCCCACTCAAAGTCGGCAGTGGCAGGTTCATTTGTCGTCCCCTTGTCCTTTGACATCTCCTTCTTCTTCTCCACTTTGTTTTCTGGCATTTCATCTATTCCAAGATCGAAAGGTGGGGTTGGGCAATAATTATCCCAAACAACACTTCCAGACTTTGATCTTTGAAGTGATTGTGGTGCTTCACCTGAATCAGAAACTTCTTTGCTTGCTGCCTGATTAAGATTGGGAGACACCCGTATTACTGGTATAGTGTCGGCAGACTTACTTCTCAATGGTGGTGGCGTTAACCCTGGAATCACACACTTTTCTAGCAGCTCATTTATGCCCCTGATGTCACCAAAAGATATTTCTTTTCTTTGTCCAGAGTACGCTTGCTTGGTAGGAACAACTGGGGTCTTCTTTGTTGACTAGGCTGCAACTTCTTTTGTAGTTGCCTGGTTTGTTGCAGGAGTTGCTTCCTTCATCACTGCAGTTGCTTCTTTTAGCACTGTAGTTGCTTTCCCCTTGATATCATCTTTGGCATTGTCAGTGACTCCTGGCTATTTGGACTGCTCACAAATCTGTACTGGCTGTGCTTTGTTGGGCTCTACTGGTTCCGAACCTTTCCCTGCATGCTTGTCTTGTCCAAAAACAAGTGCAGTCTTCACCACTGAGTCCATATGTTGCTTGCGAGGGGCTTCTTCCTGCATGTTGACCATAGTTACTTGAGATATAGCTGTAGTTGCTTTCTTTAGCTTGTTTGCTGATTTTTTCTGAAACACTTTGTGTTTGGGAGCTGCTGTGACTTTTTGTTTTTCTGAATCAACTGCCAAATCCTGGACATGTGTGGGAGCTTGCTGCTTAGCTGACTGGCTTGACTCTGGGGATGCAGCGCCAGGCTTCACCGTCCCGTGAGTTATTTTCTTGACCTTCTTCTTCCCACCCCCTCGGCTCCTTTTGGTACATCAGTAAAACGTTTCAAGCCATCTTCCACAATTATTTCTTCGCATTGAAATTCCGTACGTGGCAAGAAATCTTCAGGTGGCAGCACGGGCACCGGGAATAAAGGGATATCCCGCATCTCGGGAGGGGGGGCTCTTTTTCTACTTTCAAGCTGAATCTCCCATTCTGACCACCTCTGCAGCAGTCAGAGTGGGTGCGCTGTCTACCTCAAATGGTTCCTTTCAAATGTCCATCTTAACAAAATCGCTGCAAAAAAACAGCCAGCACTTTGCATGCTCCCCTGTGTTTCACTGGTGGTCATGCACGGTTGTGACTGCTCCTGTTCCTTGGCACCACGCTTCAGCTTCTCCATTATAATGCTCAGCGGGACCTTGTCGACAAAACTTCCCATGCGCCACACCACCTTCTTCCCCTTCTTCCCTCCCACGCCACCTTCTTCATCTTCACCTTCATCCTTTTCGAGATCATCCTCCTCTTGCTTCTCGTCTTTGTTCTTTTCATCCTCCTGTTTCTTCTCTTTTTGAACCTGTATCCTATTGCTCATTTCCCTTGTTGTAGTCCTGATTTTTGTCCTCGTCTCCATTATTTGCCTCTTCCTCCTTCCCCTCCTCCTCATCCTTCTCTTCCCCTCCTCGTCATCCTCCTCTTCCTCCACCTCAACATCCTCCTCTTCCCCCTCCTCATCATCCTCTTCTTCCTCCCCCTCATCCTCTTCCCCCTCCTCATCATCCTCTTCTCCCCCTCCTCAGCATCCTCTCCTTCCTCCTCCTCATCACTCCCCTCTTCCCCCTCTTCCTTCTTTTCATCCTCGTCTTCATCCCCATCGCCATACATGTGTTCAATGTCGACATGTTCTGTTGCTGTTGGCGGGCTGCTCTCTAAACGGTCACCATTGTCATCATCATCTTCATTGTTGTCATCGTCATCACCTTCCTCATTAGTTGTGTCCTCACCTCCAGATTCGTCATCGTAATATCCTTCCTCCTCTTCCTCGTCATCCGAAAGTTTCAGTTCCTCGTCCTCCATTTCCTCCTCGTTATCATCAGACAACCAAAAGCTCTTCTCATCACGAGTTCTGCTGCCCTTTCCTTTCTTCTTCTTTTCAACACTTTCACTTTAGGAATTGATGCTGCTCTGCTATGGCTTTTCTTCAGCAATGGTTGACATGGATCTTTGTCCCTGGAAGTACTCGTGGCTGGAACATCATCCTCCTCATCAAGCTTGCCGACACCTAGGACAAACTTCCCCACTTGGGAATATATTATAGATCACATATTGTGTACGAGCACCGTCAACTTCTTTCTGTTTCTGCAAAAACAACAAGACAAAAACAGGGGGAAATGATTAGTATGTAGAAAAAACATACATTATCAACTTCGCATAAAAATGTCAGATACTAGAAAGCAAAATATAAGAACATACATTGATGTCGTAATTCTGGGGTAGCTTGGCAGCAACAAACTTCTGGATATGATCAATGCTCCCAAACAGGTTTTCTTCAGCAGACCTTGAGAACTCAGATTTCAACTATTGTGTTTATGGGCATGTATGAGATATCAAAACAATCAGTTGGAAAGGTGGGAAAAATTAAAGTCAAACAAGCAACAAAAAAAATGATATTTATTGCGAGGTTTAGCCATTGCCTGCCTAAAAATAGGGCAACAACATGCATATAGTTGGGCACGTCTGTAGGGACTTGGTACTTGGATAAAGGACACTAACAAAACTGTATAAACCCATACATAACTCTTTGGATTGAACAATATACAACTACAAAAAAAAGTTATCCTGCTGATGAGCAACTACAAAATAAAAAAATAGGGCAACTACAACTATGTACATGGGAAACTCCAAACTGTAAAATAGAGCAAGTCAGCTCTGATTATGGGCAACTAGAAAAAACCAAAATATGGATGCTGATGAGCAACTACAAAAAAAGAGGGTAACTATAACTATGCACATGAGCAACTCCAACTGTAATTAGAGCAAGGCCACCTCTGATTATGGGCAACTACAAAACCTACTGGTGAGCAAGTCCACCTCTGATTATGCACAACTACGAAAACCCAATATGCATGTTGATGGGTGATGTCTACTACACAACCTTCTTCTTGTAGACGTTGTTGGGCCTGCAAGTGCACAGGTTTGTAGGACAGTAGCAAATTTCCCTCAAGTGGATGACCTAAGGTTTATCAATCCGTAGGAGGCGTAGGATGAAGATGGTGAGTCTCTTATGTCCCCAACACACCCAATACAATGGTAAATTGTATAGGTGCACTAGTTCGGCGAAGGGATGGTGATACAAGTGCAAAATAGATAGTAGATATAGGTTTTTGTAATCTGAAATTATAAAAACAGCAAGGTAACAAGTGGTAAAAGTGAGCGTAAATGGTATTGCAATGATAGGAAACAAGGCCTAGGGTTCATACTTTCACTAGTGCAAGTTCTCTCAACAATAATAACATAGATAGATCATATAACAATCCCTCAACATGCAACAAAGAGTCACTCCAAAGACACTAATAGAGGAGAACAAACGAAGAGATTATGGTAGGGTACGAAACCACCTCAAAGTTACTCTTTTAGATCAATCTATTCAAGAGTTCGTACTAGAATAACACCTTAAGACACAAATCAACCAAAACCCTAATGTCACCTAGATACTCCATTGTCACCTCAAGTATCCGTGGGCATGATTATACGATATGCATCACACAATCTCAGATTCATCTATTCAACCAACACAAAGTACTTCAAAGAGTGCCCCAAAGTTTCCACCGAAGAGTCAAAAATGTGTGCCAACCCCCTATGCATAGGTTCATGGGCGGAACCCGCAAGTTGGTCACCAAAACATACATCAAGAGGCACATGATATACCATTGTCACCATAGATAAGCACGGCAAGACATACATCAAGAGTTCTCATAAAAGACTTAATTCGATAAGATAACTTCAAAGGGGAAAACTCAATTCATCACAAGAGAGTAGAGGGGGAGAAACATCATAAGATCCAACTACAATAGCAAAGCTTGGGATACATCAAGATCGTGCCATAAAGGGAACATAAGAGGGAACACGAGAGAGAGAGATCAAACACATAGCTACTGGTACATACCCTCATCCCCGAGGGTGAACTACTCCCTCCTCGTCATGGAGAGTGTCGGGATGATGAAGATGGCCACCGGTGAAGGATCCCCCCTCCGGCAGGGTGCCGGGAAGGGCTCCCGAGAGGTTTTTGGTGGCTACAGAGGCTTGCAGCGGCGGAACTCCCGATCTATCTTCTCATGGACGTTTTTAGGGTACGTAGGCTTATATAGGCGAAAGAAGT
>NC_041381.1:634938445-634972786 GCF_002162155.2 Triticum dicoccoides
GGGGGGGGGTGCTCGAGGGGTCCACGAGACAGGGGGCACGCCCTACAGGGGGGGCGCCCTCCTATCTCGTGGAGTCCTCGAGTATCTTCTGACTTGAACTCCACGTCTCCAAGATGATATTCTTCCAAAAAATCACGTTGCCGAAGGTTTCATTCCGTTTGGACTCTGTTTGATATTCCTTTTCTTCGAAATACTGAAACAGGCAATAAAACAACAATATGGGCTGGGCCTCCGGTTAATAGGTTAGTCCCAAAAGTAATATAAAAGTGTATAATAAAGCCCATAATCATTCAAAACATATAATAAAATATGGAGCAATCAAAAATTATAGATACGTTGGAGACGTATCAAGCATCCCCAAGCTTAATTCCTGCTCGTCCTCGAGTAGCTAAATGAGAAAAACAGAATTTTTGATGTGGAATGCTACCTAGCATGATTCTCAATGTAATTTTCTTTATTGTGGCATGAATGTTCAGATCCAAATGATTCAAGATAAAAGCTTATAAAACATAAAAATAATAATGCTTCAAAGCATACTAACAAATAATCACGTCCTACCAAAATAGCATAGCCAAAGAAAGCTTATCCCTACAAAATCATATAGTTAGGCCATGCTTCATTTTCATTACACAAAATACTCCCATCATGCACAACCCCGATGACGAGCTGAGCAATTGTTTCATACTTTTTAACGCGCTTCAGCTTTTTCAACTCTTACACGCAATACATGAGCGCAAGCCATGGACATAGCACTATGGTGGTATATGGTGGTGGTTGTGAGGACAAAAAGGGGGAGAAGATAGTCTCACATCAAATAGGCGTATCAACGGGCTATGGAGATGCCCATCAATAGATATCAATGTGAGTGAGTAGGGATTGCCATGCAACGGATGCACTAGAGCTATAAATATATGAAAGCTCAACAAAAGAAACTAAGTGGGTGTGCATCCAACTTTCTTGCTCATGAAGACCTAGGGCACTTTGAGGAAGCCCATCATTGGAATATACAAGCCAAGTTCTATAATGAAAAATTCCCACTAGTATATGAAAGTGACAACATATGAGACTCTCTATCATGAAGATCATGGTGCTATTTTGAAGCACAAGTGTGGAAAAAGAGATAGTAGCAATTGTCCCTTCTCTCTTTTTCTCTCATTTTTTTCTTCTTTCTCTCTTTTTTCTTTTTTTCTTTCTCTTCTTTTTTTCTTTTTGGTGGGCTTCTTTGGCCTCTTTTATTTTTATAAAGTCCGAAGTCTCATCTCGACTTGTGGGGGAATCATAGTCTTCATCATTCTTTCCTCACTGGGACAATGCTCTAATAATGAAGATCATCACACTTTTATTGATTTACAACTCAAGAATTACAACTCAAAGCTAGAAGAATATATGACTCTATATGAATGCCTCCGGCGGTGTACCGGGATATGCAATGAATCAAGAGCGACATGTATGAAAATTATGAAGGTGGCCTTGCCACAAATACGATGTCAACTACATGATCATGCAAAGAGAAATATGACAATGATGGAACGTGTCATAACAAACGGAACGATGGAAAGTTGCATGGCAATATATCTCGGAGTGGCTATGGGAATGCCATAATAGGTAGGTATGGTGGCTGTTTTGAGGAAGGTAAATAATGGGTTCAATACTGGTTAAAGTTGCGCGGTAATAAGAGAGGCTAGCAAAGTGGAAGGATGAGTGTGCATATATCCATGGACTCACATTAGTCATAAAGAACTCATATACTTATTGCAAAAGTCTACTTAGCCCTCGAAGCAAAGTACTACTACGCATGCCCCAAGAGGGATAGATTGGTAGGAAAAGACCATCGCTCGTCCCCGACTGCCACTCATAAGGAAGACAATCAAAAGAGCACCTCATGCAACAAACTTGTCACACAACTTTTACCATGCATGCATGCTACGGGACTTGCCAATTTTAACAAAAGTATTTCTCAATTTCATAATTATCCACTAGCATGACCCTAACATTACTACCTTTATATCTCAAAACAATTATCAAGCGACAAATTGATCATAGCATCCAAGTCACTTCCTATGATAGTTTTCATTCAAATTACCATGCTGTTTAAGACTCTCAAAATAATATAAGTAAAGCATGAGAGACTAGCAATTTCTTCAAAATATAACCACCGCCATGCTCTAAAAGATATAAGTGAAGCACTAGAGCAAACGACAAACTACTCCGAAAGATATAAGTGAAGATCAAAGAGTAGCTAAATAATTATGCATCTATGCAAAGACTTTCTCTCATTAAAGAATTTCAGATCTTGGTATCTTATTCAAGCAGCAAGCAAAACAAAATAAAATTACATTGCAAGGATAGCACACGTCATGTGAAGAAGCAAAAACTTAGGCTCAACTGATACTAACCGATGATTGTCGAAGAAGAAAGGTGGGATGCCTACCGGGGCATCCCCAAGCTTATATGCTTGAGACTTCTTGAAATATTATGTTGGGGTGCCTTGGGCATCCTCAAGCTTGATCTTTTGTGTCTCCTTAATTCCTCTCACTTCACGGTTTCTCTTTTTATCAAAAGCTTCATTCATAACAAACTCAACAAGAACTCGTGAGATAGGTTAGTATAAACCAATGCAAAACCTTATCACTTTCTAATGTAACAAATCACTAAAATTATTATTCAACATTGAATACTAAATGTCTCTGCATATTTAATACTCCTATCCTCAAATAGAATCATTAAACAAGCAAACATACGCAAACAATGCAAACATAACAGCAATCTGCCAAAACAGTATAGTCTGTAAAGAATGCAAGAGTAACAATACTTCCCTGACTCTAAAAATTATGAACTAAAATTCCCACTGTAATAAATTTATCAGAGCTTAATATGAAAAAAAATTCAACGTTATACCATTCTCTGACTTTTCTAGGGAATTTTTGCAACAGCGGTAAACTTTCTGTTTTCAAACAGCAACATGTATACTAGCAAAATTAGCATGGCAAAGGCTATCCTTGACTTTTTTATTGAAACTAAAGATGCAAAACATTATTCTAACTAACAGAAAGAAAAAACTAACAAGACAAAATGACGCTCCAAGCAAAACACTTATTATGTGGCGAATAAAAATATAGCTCCAAGTAAAGTTACCGATGAACGAAGACGAAAGAGGGGATGCCATCCGGGGCATCCCCAAGCTTAGTTGCTTGGTTGTCCTTGAATATTACCTTGGGGTGCCTTGGTCATCCCCAAGATTAGGCTCTTTCCACTCCTTATTCCATAGTCCATCAAATCTTTACCCAAAACTTGAAAACTTTAACCACACAAAACTCAACACAAAACTCGTAAGCTCCGTTAGTATAAGAAAATAAAACCACCACTTAGGTACTGTGATGAACTCATTCTAAATTCATATTGGTGTAATATCTACTTTATTATAACTTCTCTATGGTTCATACCACTTAATACTAGCCATAGATGCATCAAAATAAGCAAACAACACATAGAAAACAGAATCTGTCAAAAACAGAACAGTCTGTAGTAATCTGTATTAAATGTATACTTCTGGAACCCCAACAATTATGAAATAAATTTGTGGACCTGAGGAATTTGTCTATTAATCATCTTCAAAAATAATCAACCTAAAATCACTCTCCAGTAAAAAATGGCAGCTAATCTCGTGAGCACAAAAGTTTCTGTTTTTTACAGCAAGATCATATAAACTTCACCCAAGTCTTCCCAAAGGTTCTACTTGGCACTTTATTGAAACAAAAACTATAAAACATGATTAATACAGTAGCATAATAATGTGGACACACAAAAACAGTAAGGGTAAATATTGGGTTGTCTCCCAACAAGCACTTTTCTTTAATGCCTTTTTAGCTAGGCATGATTATGGTAATGATGCTCACATAAAAGATAAGAATTGAAACATAATGGGAGCATCATGAAGCATATGACTAGCACATTTAAGCCTAACCCACTTCCTATGCATAGGGATTTTGTGAGCAAACAACTTATGGGAACAATAATCAACAAGCATAGGAAGGTAAAACAAGCATAACTTCAAGATTTTCAACACATAGAGAGGAAACATGACATTATTGCAACTCCTACAAGCATATGTTCCTCTCTAATAATAGTTTTCAGTAGCATCATGAATGAATTCGACAATATAACCAGCGCCTAAAGCATTCTTTTAATGATCTACTAGCATAGAAGATTTACTACTCTCCACATAAGCAAAATTCTTCTCATGAATAATAGTGGGAGCAAACTCAACAAAATAATTATCATGTGAGGCATAATCCAATTGAAAACTAAAATCATGATGACAAGTTTCATGGTTATCATTATTCCTAATAGCATACAAGTCATCAAAATAATCATCATAGATAGCAACTTTGTTCTCATAATCAATTGGAACCTCTTCCGAAATAGTGGAATCATCACTAAATAAAGTTGACACTCTTCCAAATCCACTTTCATATTCATCACAATAAGATTCAATATCCTCCAAAATAGTGGGATCAATACTACCTAAAGTTGACACTCTTCCAAACCCACTGTCATCAATATATTCATCATAAGTAGGAGGCATGCTATCATCAAAATAAATTTGCTCATCAAAACTTGGGGGACAAAAAATATCATCCTCATCAAACATAGCTTCCCCAAGCTTGTGGCTTTGCATATCATTAGCATCATGGATATTCAAGGAATTCATACTAACAACATTGCAATCATGCTCATCACACAAAGATCTAGTACCAAACATTCTAATGCATTCTTCTTCTAGCACTTGAGCACAATTTTCCTTTCCATCAAACTCATGAAAGATATTAAAAAGACGAAGCGTACGAGACAAACTTAACTCCATTTTTTTGTAGTTTTCTTTTATAAACTAAAGTAGTGATAAAACAAGAAACAAAAAGATTCGATTGCAAGATCTAAAGATATACCTTCAAGCACTCACCTCCCCGGCAATGGCGCCAGAAAAGAGCTTATTTGACGGAGTGTGAGTGCCGTTTACCTTGCCTCCCCGGCAACGGCGCCAGAAAAGAGCTTGATGTCTACTACACAACCTTCTTCTTGTAGACGTTGTTGGGCCTGCAAGTGCACAGGTTTGTAGGACAGTAGCAAATTTCCCTCAAGTGGATGACCTAAGGTTTATCAATCCGTAGGAGGCGTAGGATGAAGATGGTCTCTCTCAAACAACCCTGCAACCAAATAACAAAGTGTCTCTTGTGTCCCCAACACACCCAATACAATGGTAAATTGTATAGTTGCACTAGTTCGGCAAAGAGATGGTGATACAAGTGCAAAATAGATAGTAGATATAGATTTTTGTAATCTGAAATTATAAAAACAGCAAGGTAACAAGTGATAAAAGTGAGCGTAAACGGTATTGCAATGATAGGAAACAAGGCCTAGGGTTCATACTTTCACTAGTGCAAGTTCTCTCAACAATAATAACATAGATAGATCATATAACAATCCCTCAACATGCAACAAAGAGTCACTCCAAAGACACTAATAGCAGAGAACGAACGAAGAGATTATGGTAGGGTACATAACCACCTCAAAGTTATTCTTTCGGATAAATCTATTCAAGAGTTCATACTAGAATAACACCTTCAGACACAAATCAACCAAAAACCTAATGTCACCTAGATACTCCATTGTCACCTCAAGTATCCGTGGGCATGATTATATGATATGCATCACACAATCTCAGATTCATCTATTCAACCAACACAAAGTACTTCAAAGAGTGCCCCAAAGTTTCTACCAGAGAGTCAAAAACGTGTGCCAACCCCTATGCATAGGTTCATGGGCGGAACCCGCAAGTTGGTCACCAAAACATACATCAAGAGGCACATGATATCCCATTGTCACCACAGATAAGCACGACAAGACATACATCAAGTGTTCTCATAAAATACTCAATCCGATAAGATAACTTCAAAGGGAAAACTCAATTCATCACAAGAGAGTAGAGGGGGAGAAACATCATAAGATCCAACTACAATAGCAAAGCTTGGGATACATCAAGATCGTGCCATAAAGGGAACATGAGAGAGAACACGAGAGAGAGAGAGAGATCAAACACATAGCTACTGGTACATACCCTCAGCCCCGAGGGTGAACTACTCCCTCCTCGTCATGGAGAGCGCCGGGATGATGAAGATGGCCACCGGTGAAGGATCCCCCTCCGGCAGGGTGCCGGGAAGGGCTCCCGAGAGGTTTTTGGTGGCTACAGAGGGTTGCGGCGGCGGAACTCCCGATCTATCTTCTCCGTGGATGTTTTTAGGGTACGTAGGCTTATATAGGTGAAAGAAGTCGGTCGGGGGGTGCTCGAGGGGTCCACGAGACAGGGGGCGAGCCCTACAAGGGGGCGCGCCCTCCTATCTCGTGGAGTCCTCGAGTATCTTCTGACTTGAACTCCACGTCTCCAGGATGATATTCTTCAAAAAAATCACGTTGCCGAAGGTTTCATTCCGTTTGGACTCCGTTTGATATTCCTTTTCTTCGAAATACTGAAACAGGCAATAAAACAACAATATGCGCTGGGCCTCCGGTTAATATGTTAGTCCCAAAAGTAAAATAAAAGTGTATAATAAAGCCCATAATCATTCAAAACAGATAATAAAATAGTATGGAACAATAAAAAATTATATATACGTTGGAGACGTATCAATGGGAAACTACAAAAAAAGAGGGCAACTACAACTATGCACATGAGCAACTCCAACTGTAATTAGAGCAAGTCCACCTCTAATTATGGGCAACTACTGATACGTCCATTTTGCATCATGCTTTTATGAAAATATTTATTGCATTATGGGCTGTTATTTCACGTTATGTCACAATACTTATGGCTATTCTCTCTTATTTTACAAGGTTTATATGAAGAGGGAGAATGCCGGCAGCTGGAATTCTTGGCTGGAAAAGGAGCAAATATCGGATGCCTATTTTACGCAACTCCAAAAGTCCTGAAACTCCATGGAATACCTTAAAATAAATAAAGAAAAATCGTCGCCAAAGATGAAGGCCAAGGGGCCCACACCCTACTCACGACGGTGGGGGGCACGCCCCCTTGGGCGCGTCCCCCTACCTCGTGGGCCCCCTGGTGGCTCTCCGACGCCCATCTTCTTCTATATGAAGTCTTTCGATGAGAAAAAAAAATAAAAGGCAACCTTTCGGGACGAGACTCCGCCGCCACGAGGCGGAACCTTGGTGGAACCAATCTAGGGCTCTGGCAGAGCTGTTCTGCCAGGGACAATTCCCTCCGGGAGGGGGAAATCATCACCATTGTCATCACCAACGCTCCTCTCATCGGGAGAGGGCAATCTCCATCAACATCTTCACCAGCACCATCTCATCTCCAAACCCTAGTTCATCTCTTATATCCAATTCTTGTCTCCAAGTCCGGGATTGGTGCTAGTAGTTTGCTAGTAGTGTTGATTACTCCTTGTAGTTGATGCTAGTTGGTTTATTTGGTGGACGATCATATGTTCAGATCCTTTATGCACTTTATTACCCCTCCGATTATCAACATGAATATGCTTTGTGAGTAATTATGTTTGTTCCTGAGGACAAGGGAGAAGTCTTGCTATTAGTAGTCATGTGAATTTGGTATTCGTTCGATATTTTGATGAGACGTATGTTGTCTAGCCTCTAGTGGTGTTATGTGAACGTCGACTACATAACACTTCACCATTATTTGGGCCTAGAAGAAGGCATTGGGAAGTAATAAGTAGAAGATGGGTTGCTAGAGTGACAGAAGCTTAAACCCTAGTTTATGCGTTGCTTCGTAAGGGGCTGATTTGGATCCATATGTTTCATGCTATGGTTAGGTTTACCTTAATACTTTTGTTGTAGTTGCGGATGCTTGCAATAGAGGTTAATCATAAGTGGGATGCTTGTCCAAGTAAGGGCAGTACCCAAGCACCGGTCCACCCACATATCAAATTATCAAAGTACAGAACGCGAATCATATGAGCATGATGAAAACTAGCTTGACGATATTCCCATGTGTCCTCGGGAGCGCTTTTCCTATTATAAGAGTTTCTCCAGGCTTGTCCTTTGCTACAAAAAGGATTGGGCCACCTTGCTGCACTTTATTTACTTTTGTCACTTGTTGCTCCTTACAATTTATCTTATCACAAAACTATCTGTTACCACTTATTTCAGTACTTGCAGAGAATACCTTGCTGAAAACCGCTTATCATTTCCTTCTGCTCCTCGTTGGGTTTGACACTCTTACTTATCGAAAGGACTATGATAGATCCCCTATACTTGTGGGTCATGAAGACTCTTTTCTGGCGCCGTTGCCAGGGAGTGAAGCGCCTTTGGTAGGTGGAATTTGGTAAGGAAAATATTATTTAGTGTCCTGAAATTTTCTGTCACCTGTTACTATGGAAAGTAATTGTCTGAGGGGCTTGTTCGGGGTATCTTCACCCCGTCCATTAGAGCAAAGAATTTCTCCTCAACCTACTCAACCTACTGAACCTATTGAAAATGAAACTCCTTTTGAGATTCCTTCGGGTATGATGGAAAAACTGCTAGCTAACACTTTTACAGGAGATGGAACAAAGCATCCCGATGAATATCTACGCTACATGGATGACATTTGCGGACTATTTAAGCTTGAAGGTATACCCGATGATGTTGTTAAGAAGAAGGCCTTCCCTTTATCTTTGGAGGGAGATGCATTGACATGGTACAGGCTATGTGATGATATGAGATCATGGAACTATAAAAGATTGAAATTGGAATTTCATCAAAAGTATTACCCTATGCATCTTGTTCATCGTGATCGCAATTATATATATAATTTTTGGCCTCGCGAAGGAGAAAGCATCGCTCAAGCTTGGGGGAGTCTTAAATCAATGTTATATTCATGCCCCAATCATGAGCTCGCAAGAGAAGTGATTATGCAAAGTTTTTATGCTCGGCTTTCTGATAACAATCGCACCATGCTCGATACTTCTTGTGCTGGCTCTTTTATGATGAAGACTATTGAATTCAGATGGAATTTATTGGATATAATTAAACACAACTCTGAAGATTGGGACCTCGACGAAGGTAAGGAGTCAGGTATAACACCTAAGTTTGATTGTGTTAAATCTTTTATGGATACCGATATTTTCCGTAAGTTTAGCACTAAATATGGACTTGACTCTGAAATAGTAGCTTCTTTCTGTGAATCTTTTGCTACTTATGTTGATCTACCTAAGGAGAAGTGGTTAAAATATCATCGTCCCATAGAAGTAAAAGTAGCTACACCTATTAAAGTTGAAGAAAAAACTGTCACTTACAATGATCCTATTGTTCCTACTTCTTATGTTGAGAAACCGCTTTCCCTATTAGAATGAAGGATCATGCTAAAGCTTCAACTATTGTTCTTAAAAGCAATATTAGAACTTATACACCTCCTGAGCAAGTCAAAGTAGAACCTAATATTGCTATTGTTAAAGATCTCTTGTCTGATAATACTGATGGGCATGTTATTCAATTCTGTGGTGAAACTGCTAGAATTGCTAAACCTTGTGCTAGAGATAAACATAGACCTGTGGTAGGCATGCCTGTTATTTCTGTTAAAATAGGAGATCATTGTTATAATGGCTTATGTGATATGGGCGCTAGTGCTAGTGTGATACCCATTGACTTATATGAAGAAATTATGCATGATATTGCACCTGCTGAGTTAGAAGATATTGATGTCACAATTAAACTTGCCAATAGAGATACTATATCTGTAATGGGCATTGTTAGAGATGTTGAAGTCTTGTGTGGAAAAACCAAATATCCCGCTGATTTTCTTGTTCTTGGTTCTCCACAAGATAGCTTTTGTCCCATTATATTTGGTAGACCCTTCTTGAATACTATTAATGCTAAGATAGATTGCAAAAAGAATGTTGTTACTGTTGGTTTGGATGATATGGTTCATGAGTTTAATTTCTCTAAATTCAGTAAACAAAATCGTGAGGAAGAATTGCCTAGTAAGTATGAAATTATTGGTCTTGCTTCTATTGCCGTACCTCCTAGTGATCCTTTAGAACAATATTTGCTAGACCATGAAAATGATATGTTTATGAATGAAAGAAGGGAAATAGATGAAGTATTCTTTAAACATGAACCTATTCTGCAACACAATTTGCCTGTTGAAATCCTAGGGGATCCTCCTCCACCCAATGGTTATCCCGTGTTTGAGCTTAAACCATTGCCTGATAATCTTAAATATGCTTATCTTGATGAAAAGAAAATATATCCAGTTATTATTAGTGCTAACTTCTCAGATCATGAAGAAGAAAGATTATTGAAAACTCTGAAGAAGCACCGTGCCGCTATTGGATATACACTTGATGATCTTAAGGGCATTAGTCCCACTCTATGTCAACATAAAATAAATTTGGAAGTGGATGCCAAACCAGTTTGTGATCCTCAATGACGTTTGAATCCTAAAGTGAAAGAAGTGGCAAGAAAAGAAATACTCAAGCTTCTGGAGGCAGGTATAATTTATCCCGTTGCTGATAGTCAGTGGGTAAGTCCTGTCCATTGTGTCCCTAAGAAGGGAGGCATTACCGTTGTCCCTAATGATAAAGATGAGTTGATTCCGCAAAGAATTATCACAGGTTATAGGATGGTAATTGATTTCCGTAAGTTGAATAAGGCTACTAAGAAAGATCATTACCCCTTACCTTTTATTGATCAAATGCTAGAAAGATTATGCAAACATACACATTATTGCTTTCTAGATGGTTATTCTGGTTTCTCTCAAATACCTGTGTCAGCTAAAGATCAATCAAAGACTACTTTTACATGCCCTCTTTGTACTTTTGCTTATAGACATATGCCTTTTGGTTTATGTAATGCACCTGCTACCTTTCAAAGATGCATGATGGCTATATTCTCTGACTTTTGTGAAAAAATTTGTGAGGTTTTCATGGATGATTTTTCCGTCTATGGTTCCTCTTTTGATGATTGCTTGAGCAATCTTGACTGAGTTTTGCAGAGATGTGAAGAAACAAATCTTGTCTTGAATTGGGAAAAGTGCCACTTTATGGTTAATGAAGGTATTGTCTTGGGGCACAAAGTTTCTGAAAGAGGTATTGAAGTTGATAAAGCCAAGGTTGATGCTATTGAAAAGATGCCGTGTTCCAAGGACATCAAAGGTATAAGAAGTTTCCTTGGTCAAGCCGGATTTTATAGGAGGTTCATTAAGGACTTCTCAAAAATTTCTCGGCCTCTGACTAATTTATTACAAAAAGATGTACCATTTGTTTTTGATGATGATTGTGTAGAAGCATTTGAAATACTTAAGAAAGCATTAGTCTCTGCACCTGTTGTTCAGCCACCTGATTGGAATTTACCCTTTGAAATTATGTGTGATGCTAGTGATTATGCTGTAGGTGCTGTTCTAGGGCAAAGAGTTGATAAGAAATTGAATGTTATCCATTATGCTAGTAAGACTCTAGACAATGCTCAAAGAAACTATGCTACTACCGAAAAGGAACTTTTAACAGTTGTATTTGCTTGTGATAAATTCAGACCCTATATTGTTGATTCTAAAGTAACTATTCACACTGATCATGCTACTATTAAATATCTTATGGAAAAGAAGGATGCAAAACCTAGACTCATTAGATGGGTTCTCTTGCTGCAAGAATTTGATTTGCATATTATTGATAGAAAAGTAGCTGAGAACCCCGTTGCAGATAACTTATCTAGGTTAGAGAATGTTCTTGATGACCAACTACCTATTGATGATAGCTTCCCTAATGAGCAATTAAATGTCATAAGCACTTCTCGTAGCACTCCATGGTATGCTGATTATGCTAATTATATTGTCGCTAAATTTATACCACCTAGCTTCACATACCAACAAAAGAAAAAGTTTTTTTTATGACTTGCGACATTACTTTTGGGATGACCCACATCTCTATAAAGAAGGAGTAGATGGTGTCATTAGATGTTGTGTACCTAAGCATGAACATGAACAGATCCTACGCAAGTGTCACTCCGAAGCTTATGGAGGACACCATGCTGGAGATAGAACTGCACATAAGGTATTGCAATCTGGTTTTTATTGGCCTACTCTCTTCAAGGATGCCCGTAAGTTTGTTTTGTCTTGCGATGGATGTCAAAGAATTGGTAATATTAGTAGATGTCAAGAAATGCCTATGAATTATTCACTTGTTATTGAACAATTTGATGTTTGGGGCTTTGATTATATGGGACCTTTTCCCGCCTCTAATGGTTACACACATTTTTTAGTTGCTGTTGATTACGTTACTAAGTGGGTAGAAGCTATTCCAACTAGTAGTGATGATCATAACACTTCTGTTAAAATGCTTAAGGAAGTTATTTTTCCGAGGTTTGGAGTCCCTAGATATTTAATGACTGATGGTGGGTCACACTTTATTCATGGTGCTTTCCGTAAGATGCTTGCTAAATATGATGTTAATCATAGGATTGCATCTCCTTATCACCCGCAGTCCAGTGGTCAAGTAGAGTTGAGCAATAGAGAGCTCAAATTAATTTTGCAAAAGACTGTTAATAGGTCTAGAAAGAATTGGTCCAAGAAACTTGATGATGCATTATGGGCCTATAGAACTGCATATAAAAATCCTATGGGTATGTCTCGGTACAAAATGGTCTATGGAAAATCTTGTCACTTACCTCTCGAACTAGAACATAAGGCATATTGGGCTATTAAAGAGCTCAACTGTGATTTCAAACTTGCCGGTGAGAAGAGGTTATTTGATATTAGCTCACTAGATGAATGGAGAACCCAAGCTTATGAAAATGCCAAGTTGTTTAAAGAAAAAGTTAAAAGATGGCATGACAAATGGATACAAAAGCGTGAGTTTAATGTAGGTGATTATGTATTGCTATACAACTCTCGTTTAAGATTTTTTGTAGGAAAACTTCTCTCTAAATGGGAAGGTCCCTACGTTATCGAGGAGGTCTATTGTTCCGGTGCCATAAAAATCAACAACTTCGCAGGCACAAATCCGAAGGTGGTAAACGGTCAAAGGATCAAACAATATATCTCAGGTAATCCTATAAATGTTGAAACTAATATTATTGAAACCGTAACCCCGGAGAAATACATAAGGGACACTGTCCAGAATGTTTCAGACCCCGAAAAGGAACAGGTATGTGGTATGGTAAGTAAACCGACTCCAAATTTTTTTAAGGCAATATTTCTCCGTTTTGGAATATTTAGAAAAATAGAAAAATAAGTAGCAGTCCGGGGAGGACACGAGGCCTCCACGAGGGTGGAGGGCGTGCCCTACCCCCCTGGGCACGCCCCCTACCTTGTGAGCACCTCATGTGCCCTCCGGACTCTGTTTCCTTGCACGATATGTATTTTGGTCGGTAAAAATTCATTATATATTCTCCCAAAGGTTTTGACTCTCATATCACGCAAATATCCTCTGTTTTCGTTTCGAGCTGTTGCTGCTGCAGAGTAAAGCAAGATGTCATCTCAAGATTTGGAGGGAGAGAGCTATGTGGCTGATTACCTTGCGGACCCTAAGGTCAACGGGGATTTGGACCATAGTGGCTGGACCACGGAAGAAGAAGACTATGAGCCTAAGGAGAAGGAGGAAACAAGCTCAGACGAAGATGAAGTTCCGCTACCTCAACCAGGGGATGTGCATGTGGAGTTTAAAAAGTCAAGTCTACCTGATAGAGCGAAGAAGCCAAAGATCGAGTTTATCCCTTTTTGTCCCTTGCAGGAAAATAAGCAAGAACTATGCAAAAGAGTATTAAGTCTTGAGCGGGAGATCGAAGACCTAAAAGAGCAAAACATTATACTCAAGCGTAAATTGAGGAATAAGTCACCCTCATCATCAACAACTCCTACTTCACCACCTCCGAGGACATAATCACATGGGTATGGGCACTCTCCTCGGCAACTGCCAAGCTTGGGGGAGGTTCCCTGGTATCATATCACCATCACAACTCTTATCTTTACCGTTTTTCTTAGTTCGATCCTATTAGTAGTATCTTGATTTAGTAGAATAAAGTTATGGCATGATCTAGTTTTGAGTTTTGCTTTACGATCCTTCTTTGTAATCGAGTCTGTGAGCTATATAATAAAGATTAGTGTTGAGTCAAGGGCTTGATTATTTTGCCATGATCTTGGGTGAATAAAAGAAAAGAATAAAAAGAATCAAAGAGTTCATATTGATCTTAGTGAAAGTAATGACTTCACATAGAAAGAGTATGATGATTAAAAGTCGTTGGGAGTTGGCAATTATAGCTTTGGTCATCGCTGCAATTAATAGGAAGTAATAAGGAAAGAGAGGTTTCACATATAGATATATTATCATTGACATCTTTTATGATTGGGAGCACTCATTAAAATATGACATGCTAAAGATTTGAGGTTGGACAAGGAAGACAACATAATGAGTTATGTTTTCTTATATCTGAGATAAAGTATGTTGTCATGGATCCTCTAACGTGTTGAGCTTGCCTTTCCCCCTCTTGCTAGCGAAATTCTAAGCACCAAGCAGAAATACTACTTGTGCTTCCAAATACCCTTAAACCAGTTTTGCCATGAGAGTCCACCATATCTACCTATGGATTGAGTAAGATCCTTCAAGTAAGTTTTCATCGGTGCAAGCAATAAAAATTGCTCTCTAAATATGCATGACTTATTAATATGGAGAAAATAAGCTTTGTACGAACTTGTTGTGGACGCAATAAAAGCGACGGACTGCATAATAAAGGTCCACATACAAGGGGCAATATAAAGTGACGTTCTTTTGCATTAAGATTTTGTGCATCAACCCTAAACGCGAATGACAACCTTTGCTTCCCTCTGCGAAGGGCCTATCTTTAATTATTATTCTCTACCTTATGCAAGAGTCACAGTGATCTTCACCTTTCTTTTTCATTTTATCCTTTGGCAAGCTCAGCCTGTTGGAAAGAGTATGATATATATATATATATATATATATATATATATATATATATATATATATATATATATATATATATATATATATATCTAATTGGATGTAGGGGAGCATGAGTTATTATAGTTGACATTACCCTTGAGGTAAAAGGTTGTGGGGCAAAACTATAAGCCCCTATCTTTCTCTATGTCCGATTAAAACTCCATAACCACAAGTATCGCGTGAGTGTTGGCAATTATGAAGGACTAAATGATAGTTGAGTATGTGGACTTGCTTTTAGAGCTCTGACATAGACTCTTTCCGATGTTATGATAAATTGCAATTGCTTCAATGGCTAAGGGTATAATTTGTTGGTGCTCAATAAGGTTTTTGATTCATGCTTTGGCTTTGTGAAAAGATCATCACTTGAACATGAGTAATCATATGACAAGATATATATATATATATGTTGCTGTTATGAAATAATCATGATGCCTTCATGTCCGTATTTTATTTTTATCGACGCCTCTACCTCTAAACATGAGGACATATTTATTGTTATCGGCTTTTCGCTTGAGGACAAGCGAGGTCTAAGCTTGGGGGAGTTGATACGTCCATTTTGCATCATGCTTTTATGACAATATTTATTGCATTATGGGATGCTATTTCACGTTATGTCACAACACTTATGGCTATTCTCTCTTATTTTACAAGGTTTATATGAAGAGGGAGAATGCCGGCAGCTGGAATTCTGGGCTGGAAAAGGAGCAAATATTGGAGGCCTATTCTACGCAACTCCAAAAGTCCTGAAACTCCATGGAATACCTTAAAATAAATAAAGAAAAATCGTCGCCAAAGATGAAGGCCAGGGGGCCCACACCCTGCTCACGAGGGTGGGGGGCGCGCCCCACCTGGGCGCGCCCCCCTACCTCGTGGGCCCCCTGGTGGCTCTCCGACGCCCATCTTCTTCTATATGAAGTCTTTCGATGAGAAAAAAATAAAAGGCAACCTTTTGGGACGAGACTCCGCCGCCACGAGGCGGAACCTTGGCGGAACCAATCTAGGGCTCTGGCAGATCTGTTCTGCCAGGGACAATTCCCTCAGGGAGGGGGAAATCATCACCATCGTCATCACCAACGCCCCTCTCATCGGGAGAGGGCAATCTCCATCAACATCTTCACCAGCACCATCTCATCTCCAAACCCTAGTTCATCTCTTGTATCCAATTCTTGTCTCCAAGTCTGGGATTTGTGCTAGTTGTTTTGATTACTCCTTGTAGTTGATGCTAGTTGGTTTATTTGGTGGAAGATCATATGTTCAGATCCTTTATGCACTTTATTAGCCCTCTGATTATGAACATGAATATGCTTTGTGAGTAATTACTTTTGTTCCTAAGGACAAGGGAGAAGTCTTGCTATTAGTAGTCATGTGAATTTGGTATTCGTTCGATATTTTGATGAGATGTATGTTGTCTAGCCTCTAGTGGTGTTATGTGAACGTCGACTACATAACACTTCACCATTATTTGGGCCTAGAGGAAGGCATTGGGAAGTAATAAGTAGATGATGGGTTTCTAGAGTGACAGAAGCTTAAACCCTAGTTTATGCATAGCTTCGTAAGGGGCTAATTTGGATCCATATGTTTCATGCTATGGTTAGGTTTACCTTAATACTTTTGTTGTAGTTGCGGATGCTTGCAATAAAGGTTAATCATAAGTGGGATGCTTGTCCAAGTAAGGGCAGTACCCAAGCACCGGTCCACCCACATATCAAATTATCAAAGTACCGAACGCGAATCATATGAGCGTGATGAAAACTAGCTTGACGATATTCCCATGTGTCCTCTGGAGTGCTTTTCCTATTATAAGAGTTTGTCCAGGCTTGTCCTTTGCTACAAAAAGGATTGGGCCACCTTGCTGCACTTTATTTACTTTTGTCACTTGTTCCTTGTTACAATTTATCTTATCACAAAACTATCTGTTACCACTTATTTCAGTACTTGCAGAGAATACCTTGCTGAAAACCGCTTTTCATTTCCTTCTGCTCCTCATTGGGTTCGACACTCTTACTTATCGAAAGGACTACGATAGATCCCCTATACTTGTGGGTCATCAACTACCAAAACCTACTGGTGAGCAAATCCATCTCTGATTATGGGCAACTAGAAAAGCCTACTGGTGAGTGATATGTCCATGTTGCATCATGCTTTTATATCAATATTTATTGCATTATGGGCTGTTATTACACATTATATATCAATACTTATGGCTAGTCTCTCTTATTTTATAAGGTTTACCATGAAGAGGGGGAATGCCGGCAGCTGGAATTCTGGCTGGAAAAGGAGTAAACATTGGAAACCTATTCTGCACTGCTCCAAAAATCCTGAAACTCCAAGGAACTTATTTTTGGAATTAATAAGAATTATTGAGCGGAAGAAACACCTGAGGGGGCCCACACCCTGGCCAAGAGGGTGGGGGGCGCGCCCACCCCTACTGGGCGCGCCCCTTGTCTCGTGGGCCCCCTGGTGGCCCTCATGTGTCCATCTTCTGCTATATGAAGGCTTTTACCCTGGAAAAAATCGTGGGCAAGCTTACGGGACGAAACTCCGCCGCCACGAGGTGGAACCTTGGCGGAACCAATCTAGAGCTCTGGCAGAGCTGTTCCGCCGGGGATACTTCCCGCCGGGAGGGGGAAATCATCACCAACGATCCTCTCATCGGGAGGGGGTCAATCTCCATCAACATCTTCACCAGCACCATCTCCTCTCAAAACCCCGGTTCATCTCTTGTATCCAATCTTGTATCCAAACCACAAATTGGTACCTGTGGGTTGCTAGTAGTGTTGATTACTCCTTGTAGTTGATGCTAATTGGTTTACTTGGTGGAAGATCATATGTTCAGATCCTTAATGCATATTATTATTCCTGTGATTATGAACATGAATATGCTTTGTGATTAGTTACGTTTGTTCTTGAGGATATGGGTAAAGTCTTGCTATTAGTAGTCATGTGAATTTGGTATTCGTTCGATATTTTGATGAGATGTATGTTGTCTTTCCTCTAGTGGTGTTATGTGAACGTCGACTACATGACACTTCACCATTATTTGGGCCTAGAGGAAGGCATTGGGACGTAATAAGTAGATGATGGGTTGCTAGAGTGACAGAAGCTTAAACCCTAGTTTATGCGTTGCTTCGTAAGGGGCTGATTTGGATCCATATGTTTCATGCTATGGTTAGGTTTACCTTAATACTTTTGTTGTAGTTGTGGATGCTTGCAATAAAGGTTAATCATAAGTGGGATGCTTGTCCAAGTAAGGGCAGTACCCAAGCACCGGTCCACCCACATATCAAATTATCAAAGTACCGAACGCGAATCATATGAGCGTGATGAAAACTAGCTTGACGATATTCCCATGTGTCCTCTAGAGTGCTTTTCCTATTATAAGAGTTTGTCCAGGCTTGTCCTTTGCTACAAAAAGGATTGGTCCACCTTGCTGCACTTTATTTACTTTTGTCACTTGTTCCTCGTTACAATTTATCTTATCACAAAACTATCTGTTACCACTTATTTCAGTACTTGCAGAGAATACCTTGCTGAAAACCACTTTTCATTTGCTTCTGCTCCTCATTGGGTTCGACACTCTTACTTATCGAAAGGACTACGATAGATCCCCTATACTTGTGGGTCATCAACTACCAAAACCTACTGGTGAGCAAATCCATCTCTGATTATGGGCAACTAGAAAAGCCTACTGGTGAGTGATATGTCCATGTTGCATCATGCTTTTATATCAATATTTATTGCATTATGGGCTGTTATTACACATTATATATCAATACTTATGGCTATTCTCTCTTATTTTATAAGGTTTACCATGAAGAGGGGGAATGCCGGCAGCTGGAATTCTTGCTGGAAAAGGAGTAAACATTGGAAACCTATTCTGCACTGCTCCAAAAATCCTGAAACTCCAAGGAACTTATTTTTGGAATTAATAAGAATTATTGAGCGGAAGAAACACCTGAGGGGGCCCACACCCTGGCCAGGAGGGTGGGGGGCGCGCCCACCCCTACTGGGCGCGCCCCTTGTCTCGTGGGCCCCCTGGTGGCCCTCATGTGTCCATCTTCTGCTATATGAAGGCTTTTACCCTGGAAAAAATCGTGGGCAAGCTTACGGGACGAAACTCCGCCGCCACGAGGTGGAACCTTGGCGGAACCAATCTAGAGCTCTGGCAGAGCTGTTCCGCCGGGGATACTTCCCGCCGGGAGGGGGAAATCATCACCAACGATCCTCTCATCGGGAGGGGGTCAATCTCCATCAACATCTTCACCAGCACCATCTCCTCTCAAAACCCCGGTTCATCTCTTGTATCCAATCTTGTATCCAAACCACAAATTGGTACCTGTGGGTTGCTAGTAGTGTTGATTACTCCTTGTAGTTGATGCTAATTGGTTTACTTGGTGGAAGATCATATGTTCAGATCCTTAATGCGTATTATTATTCCTGTGATTATGAACATGAATATGCTTTGTGAGTAGTTACGTTTGTTCTTGAGGATATGGGTAAAGTCTTGCTATTAGTAGTCATGTGAATTTGGTATTCGTTCGATATTTTGATGAGATGTATGTTGTCTTTCCTCTAGTGGTGTTATGTGAACGTCGACTACATGACACTTCACCATTATTTGGTCCTAGAGGAAGGCATTGGGACGTAATAAGTAGATGATGGGTTGCTAGAGTGACAGAAGCTTAAACCCTAGTTTATGCGTTGCTTCGTAAGGGGCTGATTTGGATCCATATGTTTCATGCTATGGTTAGGTTTACCTTAATACTTTTGTTGTAGTTGTGGATGCTTGCAATAAAGGTTAATCATAAGTGGGATGCTTGTCCAAGTAAGGGCAGTACCCAAGCACCGGTCCACCCACATATCAAATTATCAAAGTACCGAACGCGAATCATATGAGCGTGATGAAAACTAGCTTGACGATATTCCCATGTGTCCTCTAGAGTGCTTTTCCTATTATAAGAGTTTGTCCAGGCTTGTCCTTTGCTACAAAAAGGATTGGGCCACCTTGCTGCACTTTATTTACTTTTGTCACTTGTTCCTCGTTACAATTTATCTTATCACAAAACTATCTGTTACCACTTATTTCAGTACTTGCAGAGAATACCTTGCTGAAAACCGCTTTTCATTTGCTTCTGCTCCTCATTGGGTTCGACACTCATACTTATCGAAAGGACTACGATAGATCCCCTATACTTGTGGGTCATCAACTACCAAAACCTACTGGTGAGCAAATCCATCTCTGATTATGGGCAACTAGAAAAGCCTACTGGTGAGTGATATGTCCATGTTGCATCATGCTTTTATATCAATATTTATTGCATTATGGGCTGTTATTACACATTATATATCAATACTTATGGCTATTCTCTCTTATTTTATAAGGTTTACCATGAAGAGGGGGAATGCCGGCACCTGGAATTCTTGCTGGAAAAGGAGTAAACATTGGAAACCTATTCTGCACTGCTCCAAAAATCCTGAAACTCCAAGGAACTTATTTTTGGAATTAATAAGAATTATTGAGCGGAAGAAACACCTGAGGGGGCCCACACCCTGGCCAGGAGGGTGGGGGGAGCGCCCACCCCTACTGGGCGCGCCCCTTGTCTCGTGGGCCCCCTGGTGGCCCTCATGTGTCCATCTTCTGCTATATGAAGGCTTTTACCCTGGAAAAAATCGTGGGCAAGCTTACGGGACGAAACTCCGCCGCCACGAGGTGGAACCTTGGCAGAACCAATCTAGAGCTCTGGCAGAGCTGTTCTGCCGGGGATACTTCCCGCCGGGAGGGGGAAATCATCACCAACGATCCTCTCATCAGGAGGGGGTCAATCTCCATCAACATCTTCACCAGCACCATCTCCTCTCAAAACCCCGGTTCATCTCTTGTATGCAATCTTGTATCCAAACCACAAATTGGTACCTGTGGGTTGCTAGTAGTGTTGATTACTCCTTGTAGTTGATGCTAATTGGTTTACTTGGTGGAAGATCATATGTTCAGATCCTTAATGCGTATTATTATTCCTGTGATTATGAACATGAATATGCTTTGTGAGTAGTTACGTTTGTTCTTGAGGATATGGGTAAAGTCTTGCTATTAGTAGTCATGTGAATTCGGTATTCGTTCGATATTTTGATGAGATGTATGTTGTCTTTCCTCTAGTGGTGTTATGTGAACGTCGACTACATGACACTTCACCATTATTTGGGCCTAGAGGAAGGCATTGGGACGTAATAAGTAGATGATGGGTTGCTAGAGTGACAGAAGCTTAAACCCTAGTTTATGCGTTGCTTCGTAAGGAGCTTATTTGGATCCATATGTTTCATGCTATGGTTAGGTTTACCTTAATACTTTTGTTGTAGTTGCGGATGCTTGCAATAAAGGTTAATCATAAGTGGGATGCTTGTCCAAGTAAGGGCAGTACCCAAGCACTGGTCCACCCACATATCAAATTATCAAAGTACCGAACGCGAATCATATGAGCGTGATGAAAACTAGCTTGACGATATTCCCATGTGTCCTCTAGAGTGCTTTTCCTATTATAAGAGTTTGTCCAGGCTTGTCCTTTGCTACAAAAAGGATTGGGCCACCTTGCTGCACTTTATTTACTTTTGTCACTTGTTCCTCGTTACAATTTATCTTATCACAAAACTATCTGTTACCACTTATTTCAGTACTTGCAGAGAATACCTTGCTGAAAACCGCTTTTCATTTGCTTCTGCTCCTCATTGGGTTCGAGACTCGTACTTATCGAAAGGACTACGATAGATCCCCTATACTTGTGGGTCATCAACTACCAAAACCTACTGGTGAGCAAATCCATCTCTGATTATGGGCAACTAGAAAAGCCTACTGGTGAGTGATATGTCCATGTTGCATCATGCTTTTATATCAATATTTATTGCATTATGGGCTGTTATTACACATTATATATCAATACTTATGGCTATTCTCTCTTATTTTATAAGGTTTACCATGAAGAGGGGGAATGCCGGCAGCTGGAATTCTGGCTGGAAAAGGAGCAAACATTGGAAACCTATTCTGCACTGCTCCAAAAATCCTGAAACTCCAAGGAACTTATTTTTGGAATTAATAAGAATTATTGAGCGGAAGAAACACCTGAGGGGGCCCACACCCTGGCCAGGAGGGTGGGGGGCGCGCCCACCCCTACTGGGCGCGCCCCCTGTCTCGTGGGCCCCCTGGTGGCCCTCATGTGTCCATCTTCTGCTATATGAAGGCTTTTACCCTGGAAAAAATCGTGGGCAAGCTTACGGGACGAAACTCCTCCGCCACGAGGTGGAACCTTGGCGGAACCAATCTAGAGCTCTGACAGAGCTATTCTGCCGGGGATACTTCCCGCCGGGAGGGGGAAATCATCACCAACGATCCTCTCATCGGGAGGGGGTCAATCTCCATCAACATCTTCACCAGCACCATCTCCTCTCAAAACCCCGGTTCATCTCTTGTATCCAATCTTGTATCCAAACCACAAATTGGTACATGTGGGTTGCTAGTAGTGTTGATTACTCCTTGTAGTTGATGCTAATTGGTTTACTTGGTGGAAGATCATATGTTCAGATCCTTAATGCATATTATTATTCCTGTGATTATGAACATGAATATGCTTTGTGAGTAGTTACGTTTGTTCCTGAGGATATGGGTAAAGTCTTGCTATTAGTAGTCATGTGAATTTGGTATTCGTTCGATATTTTGATGTGATGTATGTTGTCTTTCCTCTAGTAGTGTTATGTGAACGTCGACTACATGACACTTCACCATTATTTGGGCCTAGAGGAAGGCATTGGGACGTAATAAGTAGATGATGGGTTGCTAGAGTGACAGAAGCTTAAACCCTAGTTTATGCGTTGCTTCGTAAGGGGCTGATTTGGATCCATATGTTTAATACTGTGGTTAGGTTTACCTTAATACTTCTTTTGTAGTTGCGGATGCTTGCAATAGGGGTTAATCATAAGTGGGATGCTTGTCCAAGTAAGGGCAGTACCCAAGCACCGGTCCACCCACATATCAAATTATCAAAGTACCGAACGCGAATCATATGAGCGTGATGAAAACTAGCTTGACGATAATTCCCTTATGTCCTCCGGAGCTATTTTCTCATTATAAGAAATTGTCCAGGTGTGGGACCTTGAAGTATGTCTAGAGGGGGGGGGGGTGATTAGACTACTTGACCAATTAAAAACTTAACCTTTTCCCAATTTTAGAGTTTGGCAGATTTTAACAATCTTTGGACAAGTCAAGCAAGCATCACAGAAATCAAGAAAGTATGCAAAGAGTATATAGGCAGCGGAAATTAAAGCATGCAACTTGAAAGAAAGTAAAGGGAAGGGTTTGGAGGATTCAAACGCAGTTGGAGACACATATGTTTTTGGCGTGGTTTCGATAGGTGGTGCTATCGTACATCCACGTTGATGGAGACTTCAACCCACGAAGGGTAACGGTTGCGCGAGTCCACGGAGGGCTCCACCCAAGAAGGGTCCACGAAGAAGCAACCTTGTCTATCCCACCATGGCCGTCGCCCACGAAGGACTTGCCTCACTTGTGGTAGATCTTCACGAAGTAGGCAATCTCCTTGCCCTTACAAACTCCTTGGTTCAACTCCACAATCTTTGTCGGAGGCTCCCAAGTGACACCTAGCCAATCTCCAAGAAGTAACAAATGGTGCATTGATGATGAACTCCTTGCTCTTGTGCTTCAAATGATAGTCTCCCCAACACTCAACTCTCTCTCATATGATTTGGATTTGATGGAAAGAAGATTTGAGTGGAAAGTAACTTGGGGAAGGCTAGAGATCAAGATTCATATGGTAGGAATGGAATATCTTGGCCTCAACACATGAGTAGGTGGTTCTCTCTCAGAACTGGTAAGTTGGAAGTGTAGGTTTGTTCTGATGGCTCTCTCCACGAATGAAGAGGAGGTGGAGGGGTAAATATAGCGTCCACACAAAATCTAACCGTTACACACAATTTACCAATCTCGGTGGGACCAAATCAACAAACTCGGTCAGACAGATTTATTAAACCTAGTGACCGTTAGGATTTTCGGTGGGACTGAAATGCAACTCGATAGGACCGATATGGTTAGGGTTAGGGCATAACGTAATCTCGGTGAGACCGATTACACAAACTCGGTAAGACCGATTTTGGTAATTAGCTAACCAGAGAGTTGGTCAGGTAAACTCGGTGGGACCGATTTGCTCTTTTCGGTGAGACCAAAATGTTACAAAAGGGAAACAGAGAGTTTACATTGCAATCTCGGTGGGACCGATCGCTCACTTCGGTTAGACTGAAATGTTACGAAGGGAAATAGAGAGATTACAATCCCATCTCGGTGAGACCAAGATCCCTATCGATGAGACCGATTTGCCTAGAGTTTGTGGCAGTGGCTATGACATCTGAACTCGGTGGCGCCTTATAGAAAGAATCGGTGTGACCAATTTTGGCTTTAGATTTAGGTCATATGTGGATGTGAGAAAGTAGTTGAGGGTTTTGGAGCATATCACTAAGCACATGAAGCAAGAGGCTCATTAAGCAACACCTCATCCCTCCTTGATAGTATTAGCTTTTCCTATAGACTCAATGTGATCTTGGATCACTGAAATATAAAATGTAGAGTCTTGAGCTTTTGAGCTTGAGCCAATCCTTTGTCCTTGATATTTTGAGGGATCCACTTTCATCATCCATGCCATGCCATTCATTGAGCTTCCTGAAATAATAGTATTGGAATAGCATTAGCTCAATGAGCTATATGTTGTTATGAATTACCAAAACCACCTAGGGATAGTTGCACTTTCAATCTCCCCCTTTTTGGTAATTGATGACAACATATAGATCAAAGCTTCGACAATAAATTTTAAGATTGAAAAACATCGTCGCTTTGAGAAGTATGTGATAAGCAAGAGCTCCCCCTAAATTTGTGCATAGTTTAAGATTTGCTTTGGACTGCAAATGCACAAGGGATTAGGCTCATGGGTTACTCTTCCATGTCACATACATCTTGGTGGAGCGCTCAAAATAATAAAGATTGAATACATGCACTCATCACCAAGCAAAGTGAATGATTATATAAGGATAGGTAAGATAATAACATATAATCAAGCATAAGTGTAACTTATGATCAAACACATGATCATCAATGTCTCACAGGTAATGCATAGTATCTCAAGCAATCAAAAAGCAAACAAGTTCAACCAAGAAGACAAGAGAGAACAAAAAAACAGCAAATCTCTCTCTCGAAGCCTATGATCTATACATTTTTCTCCCCCTTTGGCAACAAGTTACCAAAAAGTTCATAGAAAATGCATAGTGCTAGATCATCTCTCAGGCTTGGTCTTCCGTTGGTGGTGTAGAGATGGCTCCTTGGATGAAGACTTCAGTTGATGTAGACGGAGCTAGAAGAGTTGGTGCTGAAGCTGGTTGCCCTGGAACTGTAGGAGCTGTAGCTGGTGCAGATGATGTGGCTCTTGTGTCTGTCACAGGCACTGTAGCTCACCTCTGAGCTCTAGGCACTCTAGCAAATGCATATGTGGTTGTCTTTCCCTTCCTCTCCTGCATGTCATCCTGCAGCTGTTCCACAACTGACTGAATCTCAGTTACTTTGACATCAAGATCATAGAATTTTTGTTCCACGATTCTTTCTAGACTCTCCTGGTTTTGAGTTAGGGTGGCCAACCCCTTCTCAATCCTTAGTGTTGATGCTATCAAGTAACCAAGCTGCTCTTGTTTGGTCTTCAAGAAATACTCAGATGCCTCCTCTTGAGTTGGCATCTTGGCAGCCTTCTCTTTCCTTGCCTTCTCCCTCTTCTCTTGAGCTTGCACTGATGATGGATCATTCTCATTCATGACAACTTGATTGTCCTCAAAGTCTGGATAGAGAGGAAAGTGTTCCTTATCCAACTGATATTTTCGTATGCCCATCATTGAGTTAATCAATCTGTGGGGCATATCCACAACTTCTCTTCTGATCTGCTGCAGTCCTCTTAATGGTTTCTACCATAAGGCTCATGACTTTGAATTTCTGGGGCACATAAAAAATGTGAAGCATGTTAATTGCATGCCCTCTTATCATGTTGTGGTCACCTGATTTGGGCAAAAGAGTGTGCCTTAAGATCCAGTTGATCGTAGGCAGCCCTGATAGAAGAAAATGGACTGACCCAAATGAGAACGTCTCAAGGGCTTTGTTTGGGATCTCTTTGTACATATGTGACATAGAATTGTGTCCCATCTTATTCTTGGCATATACATCCAAGTCATCTTCACTCTCCTTTGGGGCATTGATCAGACTTGCCCATTCCTCTATGGTTGACTGGTATCTTGTTCCTTCAGACATCCAAACTATGCTGCCATCTGGATAGAAATGTGCTGCGGAGTAGAATTGCATAATGAGTTCATCATTCCAGTTGGTGAGCTTCTGCCCAACAAAATCTGCAACTCCACAAGCAATGAAACTGTCTTGCACTCCAGGATAGTGTTCTTCATTTTCCTTCATGTAGGTCCAGTCAACCCACCTTATATCACACACTATGGGCTTCTTGTCCAACAACATTGTCTCATAGAAGTCCTGCTGCTCCTTGGTGTGGAACCTGTAATCTACAGCAGTCCTCCTCCTGGTGGCATATGGATCAGACAATCTCCATAGCCTCAACCATGAGTCTTTCCTGATCTTCATGTTCTCAGCCACAGGATGAGCATCATTGTGGTCTGGAATCTTGGGTTTGAGTTTTCTTAGGATCTGCCCTTCTTCATCTTCCTCAGCAGCAACCTCAGGCATTGGGGCCTTGTTCTTCTTAGCTGCTGGTATACTCCTGGTATTTCTCTTTGGTGCTATCTTGGGCTTGGGGGCAGCTTTGGGTGCTTCTTTGGGCTTTGATGTTGCAGCCCCTGACTTTATAGCATCACCCATAAGCTTCTGTGCCTTTGGTGCTGGTGCAGCAACCTCTTCTTCCTCTTCCATCATGGAAGGTTGACCAACAACTCTGGCCATGGTCTTCTTCACCCTTTCCTTCCTTTTCTTTCCTTCTGCAGCTGGCTCTTCAGGCATTTCAGGTATTTGAGTTGATCCTCTGGCTTTGGACATTGGCTGTCTTCCTGCTGGCCTTTTGATCTTCATGCCTGAATTTATGTTCTTTGCTGAGCCATACTCCTTCTTGAGCACTACCTTCTTGGAAGTAGCCTCATCTTTTGCTGCCACATAGTCCTCATCCTCTGAGTCTGAGGCTCTCTTCCTTCTTGCTCTTGTGGCTACTTTGGGTAAGTTGCTAGGAGTACTTCTGCTGCCTTCATCTGAAGAACTTGAGGGACTAGTACCCTCACTCATGTGAATCTGCTCTTCTTCCCTGTTCTGACTGTCACTTTGGTTTGACATGCTGCAAATCACTGACTGCTGACCCTGTGAATAGTTATAAATGAGATAGAGTGGATGAGCATCACAAAATGCAGAGATTTTTTGCAAAAGAATGATTTAAAAACTTAGTTTTAGTTTCCACAGAAAGCATTTCGGATCTACCAATTTTCAAACTCGGTGATACCGAAGCAGTTTTGGAACCTAAACTAGTGAACTCGGTCAGACCGAGTCACAGTTCGGTGGCACCGAGACTGCTAGGGTTTCACACAGTTCTAAAATCGGTCACACCGATTTGTAATTCTCGGTCAGACCGAGACTTACTAGTGCAATGGCGTTAGCCAAATCGGTGAGACCGAGTTTTTCAACCCGGTGGGTCCGAGATGGTTTCGGCGGAAACCTAACCCTAAGTTTTCGAATCGCATCTATTCTAAGGATCGCATTGACTAGATAGGAGTGTTTCAATCGTGGCAAGATGCATTACGAACACAATGTGCTGAGAATCAGATGAGGAAAGCACTGTGATCGAGTTCATACCCTAGTTCGGCGGTGAACTCGCTACGGCGGCAACGGCGGAGAAGAAATCCGTTGACGGCGGCGGAGACCAGCGATAGGAGGTGGCTAGTGATGAAGTCGACGACCCGTAGAACTAGTAGGCAGAGCGAGCTACACGCGGGCGAAGGGGTTTGGAGGAATTTCCAAATTTTTGCCCGTGACTATATATAGCCCGACACTGTCGGTGTGACCGAGTTGAACAACTCGGTGGCACCGAGATGCATAACTGTTAACAGTTACAGCAACTCGGTGTGACCGAAAAGTCCATATCGATTGCACCGAGATTGAAAACCTAGATCGACTTAGTGATCTCGGTGGGACCGAAATGGAGGAATCGGTCAGACCGAGAATCACAAAGAAGTTTTGGATGTTTAAGTCTATGACGAATCGGGGACTCCAAGTGCTCCTCACACAAAGTGGTTCGAATCTGACTTGATCAAATTTTGTGATGTAGCATGAATAGAGTTTGAGATGAGATAAGCATAGATAGCTAGAGAAGGTTCTTAGGCATTCTTGTCCATCCACTTGGCCAAAGAAAAGGAAACCAATCAATCAAAACAACAAGTGGATGTCCTCGAATGAGTAAAATATGCAACCAACATGCTCACACAATAAAATGACAAATGAAATATGTGGCAAAGCATGCACAACCAAAACTAGCATCTATCAAGCAATTGGCGATGACTAGGTCATCTATATATGAGTATATTGACTTAGGAGTCAAATGAGAACATTTGATATAGGTCATACTCATCGTTTAAGCTCAAGTGGGGTTACCACTTTTACATAATGCATTGATGTGTTCACACCATTAGAGTTGCTTTGACTCAATTCTTAGAGTTAAGCTCCCCCTGGATGTGAGATCCCCCCTTAGAGGGATGAACTAACCTTGGGTTTTGTCGATGATGACTTCATGTAGGTATTGAAGATGTGAATGCTCAAAGTTGATGTAGATCTTTTGGAGCAATCCTTTGGAGTGAGTTGCACTTTCTATGCCTACACGGGTTAGTCCCACAAGGAACAAAACAAGAATATCCATAGACATAGAGTGATGCACACACAAAATGATGTCCATGAAATCATTTGGTTACCTTGTCCCTTGCCTTACCAACATGAGGGTTTGTGACTCCTTGAACTAGTGCAAGATGTGGAAGTTGATTGCACTTGTTCTTGCCATAAAGATATGAGTGAAGAATGTTGGCGGAGTCACCCTCAAGAACTCTCTAGTTCTTCTTCTTCGGGATCCACATCATCTTGATGGGAATCCTTGGAGTTGTGGTTGTACTTGATGAAGTAGAACTTGACGTAGTCTTGGGAACCCACTTGACCAAGGCCTTAGGTGCTTCTTCAAATGCATCAATCTCCTCTTGAAGCTTGTCCTTGCCTTTATGGTCTTGTGGTGGAAGATCATCTTGAGCTTGTGTTCCCTTGAAAGAAGTAGGATCACACTTCTCTTGTTGAGGAACAAACTTCGTCTTGGGGTATTGATCTTCTTCCCACTCAACTCCATTGGCATTGAACTTTCATTCAAAACCAACACCTTGATTCTTCCGGTGCCTTCCTTGCTTGCGTACAATTTCCTCGAATGGCTTACTCCTGGCAAGACTCTTGTATACACCTTTCTCTATAATTCCCTTCAATAAGCTATTTTCTTGCTCAAGTGTAACTTGGCTAAGAGAATCATTAGTGGAATCAAGAGAACTACTAGAAGCAACAATATTTGATTTAGCATTGTTATTGTTACTACTAGAGAAAGAATCTTTCTTGTTCTTGTTACTAGACTTGACTTGAGGAATGTAAGTAGATAAGAGTAAACGCTTGGCAATATAAGAAGAACTTTTCTTGCGAAGATCATCATTGATTGCCTTTAAGAACTCATGCTCTTGCTCAAGATTGAGCTTTCGAAAGCGTAACTTCTCATGAGCCCTTAAAAGTTCTCGATGATTTTCGAAGATAGTTTCATGAGCTAACTTTAGAGTGTTTAGTTCTTTAGTTAGAAGCTCAATCTTCTCCTTATCATTGTCATTCATTTTATCTTGGTTAGCATGATTAATTGACGTTCCATCATAGTATTCATCACTAGAGTTGTCAATAAGTAAATTATCATCACCTAGCAAGTCATCTTCATCACTATTGAAATCAACATACTCCGGATGTGTTACCTTTGGACCTTTGGCCATGAAGCATCTTCCAATTCCTTCATTTGGTGAGTCAAATATGTCATAGGAGTTGGTTGTCACGAGTGCTAGACCGGCAACACCTTCATCTTGAGTATGTTCGGAGTCGGAGTGATAGCTTCTCTCGGAGTGATGTTCAGAGTCGGAACCGGATACCCATTCACCAACATGAGCTTGATGTCTTCGTTTTGTGTAGCTATTTGATGACTTGTCCTTCCTTTCCGAATCTTTGCTTCTCCGTGAGGGTCTTCGTTCATAACGATCATCTCTACTCCTTCTCTCTCTTGGCGGTGATTCTTCTCTTCTACTTCTTCTTTTTGGAGAGGCTTCTCTTCTTTTGTAGGGTGTCGTACACTCATTGGAATAGTGTCCGGGTCTCCCACAATTGTAGCAGTTGCGCTCTCGACTGGAAGATCTCTTGTCATTGTAGGACCTTGACTTACAGCTTCTTTATTTGCTTCTAGTCTTGTAGAATTTTCTTGAAATTCTTCACCATTAAGCTCAATTCTTCATTGAAGGTTTTTTTCTCACTTGATGATGTGGGGGCTTCACATGAGGCTTTGAAAGCACCACTTGACTTGTTGTGAAGTTCCTCCTTATCCTTGAGTGACATCTCATGAGCAACATTTCTACCAATGACTTCCGTTGGCTTGAGATTCTTGTAATTGGGCATCATTTGAATCAATGTGCACACGGTATCATACTTTCCATCCAATGCTCTTAAGATCTTCTTGATGATGAATCTATCGGTCATCTCTTCACTCCCTAAGCCGGCAATCTCATTTGTGATAAGAGCAAGCCTAGAATACATTTCAGCAACACCTTCACCATCCCTCATTTTGAACTTGTCAAGCTGACTTTGGAGCACATCCAACTTGGATTCCTTGACGGAGTCGGTACCTTCATGCATATCAATCAAAGTGTCCCATATTTCCTTTGCATTCTCAAGACGGCTGATTTTGTTGAATTCTTCGGGGCACAATCCGTTGAAGATGATATCACAAGCTTGAGCGTTGTATTGCAGCATCTTCAATTCTTCCGCATTAGCTTCACGGTTCGGCTCTCTCCCATCAAAGAATTCACCTTGCAAGCCAATACAAATAATAGCCCAAACGGCAGGGTTATGTCCAAGAATATGCATTTTCATCTTATGCTTCCAACTAGCAAAATTAGTTCCATCAAAGTAAGGACCTCTATGGGATAATTTCCCTCGCTAGACGCCATACTCTCCTAGGTTGTGAAACCAAGGCTATGACCACCAAGAGCTATGGAAATCAAAGCAAATGGAGACCAAAGCTCTGATACCACTTGTAGGACCTTGAAGTATGTCTAGAGGGGGGTGATTAGACTACTTGACCAATTAAAAACATAACCTTTTCCCAATTTTAGAGTTTGGCAGATTTTAACAATCTTTGGACAAGTCAAGCAATCATCACACAAATCAAGCAAGTATGCAAAGAGTATATAGGGAGCGGAAATTAAAGCATGCAACTTGCAAGAAAGTAAAGGGAAGGGTTTGGAGGATTCAAACGCAGTTGGAGACATGGATGTTTTTGGCGTGGTTCCGATAGGTGGTGCTATCGTACATCCACGTTGATGAGACTTCAACCCACGAAGGGTAATGGTTGCGCGAGTCCACGGAGGGCTCCACCCAAGAAGGGTCCACGAAGAAGCAACCTTGTCTATACCACCTTGGCCGTCGCCCACGAAGGACTTGCCTTACTAGCGGTAGATCTTCATGAAGTAGGCGATCTTCTTTCCCTTACAAACTCCTTGGTTCAACTCCACAATCTTTGTCGGAGGCTCCCAAGTGACACCTAGCCAATCTAGGAGACACCACTCTCCAAGAAGTAACAAATGATGCATTGATGATGAACTCCTTGCTCTTGTGCTTCAAATGATAGTCTCCCCAACACTCAACTCTCTCTCATATGATTTGGATTTGATGGAAAGAAGATTTGAGCGGAAAGCAACTTGGGAAAGGCTAGAGATCAAGATTCATATGGTAGGAATGGAATATCTTGGCCTCAACACATGAGTAGGTGGTTCTCTCTCAGAACTGGTAAGTTGGAAGTGTAGGTTTGTTCTGATGGCTCTCTCCATGAATGAAGAGGAGGTGGAGGGGTAAATATAGCCTCCACACAAAATCTAACCGTTACACACAATTTACCAATCTCGGTGGGACCGAATCAACAAACTCGGTCAGACCGATTTAGTGAACCTAGTGACTGTTAGGATTTTCGGTGGGACCGAAATGCAACTCGGTAGGACCGATATGGTTAGGGTTAGGGCATAACATAATCTCGGTGAGACCGATTAGACAAACTCGGTAAGACCGATTTTGGTAATTAGCTAACCAGAGAGTTGGTCAGGTAAACTCGGTGGGACCGATTTGCTCTTTTCGGTGAGACCGAAATGTTACAAAAGGGAAACAGAGAGTTTACATTGCAATCTCGGTGGGACCGATCGCTCACTTCGGTTAGACCGAAACGTTACGAAGGGAAACAGAGAGATTACAATCCCATCTCGGTGAGAGCGAGATCCCTATCGGTGAGACCGATTTGCCTAGGGTTTGTGGCAGTGGCTATGACATCTGAACTCGGTGGCGCCGGATAGAAAGAATCGGTGTGACCGATTTTGGCTTTAGGTTTAGGTCATATGTGGATGTGAGAAAGTAGTTGAGGGTTTTGGAGCATATCACTAAGCACATGAAGCAAGAGGCTCATTAAGCAACACCTCATCCCTCCTTGATAGTATTGGCTTTTCCTATAGACTCAATGTGATCTTGGATCACTGAAATATAAAATGTAGAGTCTTGAGCTTTTCAGCTTGAGCCAATCCTTTGTCCTTGATATTTTGAGGGATCCACTTTCATCATCCATGCCATGCCATTCATTGAGCTTCCTGAAATAATAGTCTTGGAATAGCATTAGCTCAATGAGCTATATGTTGTTATGAATTACCAAAACCACCTAGGGATAGTTGCACTTTCACCAGGCTTATCCTTTGCTACAAAAAGGATTGGGCCACCTTGCTGCACTTTATTTACTTTCATTGCTTGTTACTGGTTACAATTTATCTTATCACAAAACTATCTGTTACCCACAATTTCAGTGCTTGCAGAGAAAACCTTACTGAAAACCGCTTATCATTTCCTTATGCTCCTCGTTGGGTTCGACACTCTTACTTATCGCAAGGACTATGATAGATCCCCTACACTTGTGGGTCATCAAGACTCTTTTCTGGTGCTGTTGCCGGGGAGTGTAGCGCTTTTGGTGAGTGGAACTTGGTAAGGAAACATTTATATAGTGTGCTGAAATTTTCTGTTACTTGTCACTATGGAAACTAATCCTTTGAGGGGCTTGTTCGGGGTATCTTCACCCTGACCAGAAGAGCAAAGAGTTGCTCCTCAACCTACTGAACTTGTTGAAAATATTTACTTTGAGATTCCTTCGGGTATGATAGAGAAACTGCTAGCTAATCCATTTGCAGGAGATGGAACATTGCATCCCGATTTACACCTTATCTTTGTGGATGAAGTTTGTGGATTATTTAAGCTTGCAGGTATTCCCGATGGTGTTGTCAAAAGGAAGGTCTTCCCTTTATCTTTGAAGGGAGATGCATTGACATGGTATAGGTTATGTGATTATACGGGATCTTGGAATTATAAACGATTGAAGTTGGAATTTCACCAGAAGTTCTATCCTATGCATCTTGTTCATCGTGATCGTAATTACATATATAATTTCTGGCCTCGCGAAGGAGAAAGTATCTCTCAAGCTTGGGGAAGGCTTAAGTCAATGTTATATTCATGCCCCAATCATGAGCTCTCTAGAGAAATGATTATTCAAAATTTTTATGCTTGTCTTTCTCTCAATGATCGCAACATCACTACTGGAATCAGCTACTTTGCCATCTGCCAGCTCTTTGCCGTTAGCTAGCAGACGACGAAGAAGCTCTTTGCCATCAGCTACCCAAAAGCAGACGACAAAGAACTGGCTGATGGCAAAGAAAGCCTTTGCCATCAGCCTGTTCTTTGCCATCCGCTAGCTGACGGCAAAGAGGGAGGGGGGGGCCCACTGAGGAGCTGGTTAAAAAATACTTAACGTCCCCCCGCTTTGCCGTCCGCCGCAGACGGCAAATATGAACAAAAGCGGACGACAAAGGAGGGCGGACGGCAAAGGCTACCCTAACTAACCTAACTAACGGCCGAGCCCCCTCCCCCGCCCGTTACTCTTATCTCTCCCTCGACCTCCTCCGCCCCCGCCCCCGCCGCTCGGCGCCGCCCTCGCCG
>NC_041381.1:634973298-634973763 GCF_002162155.2 Triticum dicoccoides
TTAGTGTTAGTGTTAGTATTAGATTTAGTGTCAGAAAAGAAGAAAATTTAGTGTTAGTGTTAGAAAAAAGAATATGTAGAAGAAAAGAAGAAGAAGTGGAAAAAAGAAGAAAAAGAAGAAAAGAAAAGAAGTAGAAAAAAGATGAAAAAGAAGAAGAAGAAAAGAAGTAGAAGAAGTAGAAGAAGAAGAATAGAAGAAAAGAAAAGAAGTAAAAGAAGTAGAAAAAAGATGAAAAAAGAAGAAGAAGAAGAAAGGAAAGAAGAAGAAGAAGAAGAAAGGAAAGAAGAAGAAGGATAGAAGAAGAAGAAGAAGAAAGGAAAGAAGAAGAAAAAAGAAGAAGAAGAGAAGGAAAGAAGAAGAAGGATAGAAGGAAACACCCCGACCACTGACCCTGACACCCCGACCCCGACACCACACCCCGACAACTGACCCTGACACCCTGACCCCGACACCCCGACCCCGACA
>NC_041381.1:634974030-635005651 GCF_002162155.2 Triticum dicoccoides
ACACACAGACCACGACACCACACCCCGACACCTCGACCCCGACACGACACCCTAACCCCGAAACAGCACCCCGACACCGACATGACACCCCGACCCCCTAAACCTCCCGAAAAGGTGCTCTTTGGCCTTCTAGAGGCCGACGGGGTTATATATTTGTGAATTATTAGTTAGGTCATATATTTTTCGATTTTGTTATGAAAAACATCATATATAATTGTGTTGATCGGGTAGATTTAAATGTGCAGTGTTTCATCGCTGCGAGTTTTGGCGTTCGATGACCTCGCCGTGCGTTTGACGAGCTCTGCCCCTTCGTTCGTGGGTGAGCACAAATGACATGTCCTTCTCCCCCATTAATTATTTGCACAAATGACATGAAATTTGGTAGCGAGCTATATATGTGTCTTGAATCATTAGTATGCGTAACCAATATGTGTCTCCCGTTCGAAAGCGTCATAGTTATAAATATGCATGCATTTGCATATTTATAACCTTGATTCTTTCAAATTGTCCAACGCTATCCATGGACAGCCCGAGTATGTGTAGATTGGGTTCGTTTTCCCATATGCTTTGCTCCGGATCCGACGCATAAATTTCGTCAGTGCCTCCCCTGTTGTTCTCCGGGTACACATCCTCTCTGTTTATTGCAGAGACGTGTATCAGGAGAACAGCGGGGAGGTGCTGCCAAAATTTTGCGTCGGATCCGGAGCATAGCTTGGGAAAATGAACCCAATCTACACATACTCGGGTGGGATTAGGACCTATCATTACCTATTAGAGTGTAGGTTGCATGGACGTAATAAAATTGACAAAGTAGATCAACTGATGAATATATACATGGTGAATTATATATATAATTGTTGTGTGTCCAGTAGCTCTGAAAGTCAAGATGAGTGATCGTGCGTGGATGTATACCGGTCACACTGGTCAGAACAAATGGAGCGCTGAATGGTTCACAAAAACCAACGGGTTTGTGCAAGCCGCATTTGCAAATGGCCAGAGGAGAACTGGGTGCCCCTGTTTCCGATGCGGCAATTGGGAAAAGAGGACAGAGGCTGAAATGGGTAAACACCTATAGAAGAATGGTTTTACGCCCGATTATACGGTGTGGACATTTCATGGTGAGTCTGCCCAACGTGACCGAGCTGAGGTGGATCATCGTCGCACCGACGAGCATGGTACCGGGATGGAAAACATGGTGCAAGACTATGATGATGCTCGGGATTCGGACAAGGAGATGGAGGAATCTACAAAGGCCTTCAATGAAATGTTGGAGTCTTCAAAACGTCCGCTCCACGAGCACACTGAGCTTTGTCAGTTGGATGCCATCTCCCAAGTAATGGCTTTGAAGGCTCAGTTCAACTTGGGCAGAGAATGCTATGACGCAATTATGACAGTATTTGGACGCTTTCTACCCAAAGGCCATGTAATGCCTGCAAACCTGTACCAGTCGGACAAAATCGTCCGTGCACTGAAGATGCCCTATGAGAAGATACATGCCTATGAGAAAGGATGTGCCTTATTTAGGCTTGACTATGCGGACTAGAACTATTGTCCCATTTGCAAGTGTTCCAGATATATTGTGGTAGACAACGGTATGGGTGAGAAGACACAAACCAAAATTCCTGTTAGTGTTCTTCGGTATATGCCAATCATACCAAGACTTCAATGTCTTTTCATGGTCGAAGAGACGGCCAGACAGATGACATGGCACAAAACAGGCAAAAGAACCGAACTAGATGCAGATGGTAATCTGATGATGGTACACACATCGGATGGTGTTGCGTGGAAAAAGTTTGATGAATTACATGCTGACAAAGCGGCAGATCCGAGGCATCCTCGAGTCGGCATCAGCACCGATGGGTTCAGTGTGTTTGGTATGACGACAGCCCAATACAGTTGTTGGCCCGTATTTGTCTTTCCACTCAATCTCCCCCCGGACAGATTATGCAAAGAAAGAACATTTTCCTGACATTGATAATTCCAGGGCCCAACTATCCGGGGAAAAATATGAATGTGTACATGCAGCCGTTTAAGGACGAATTGTAAGAAGCCTGGGATAATGGGTTCAAGACATATGATGCCTATAGCAAACGAAACTTCATAATGCGTGTCAGGTACATGTACTCGACGCATGACTTGCCGGCGTATGCGCTATTCGTTGGCTGGTGTGTGCATGGAAGGTTCCCATGCCCCACAAGCAAGGGAGCTCTTGAGTTTCGTTGGCTTCAGGCCGGTCGCAAGTTTTCTTGCTTCGACATGCATAGACAGTTCCTGGATCCTCGCCATAAGTTCAGGAAAGACAAGAAGAACTTCATTAGAGGTAGAGTTGTAAAAAACTCTGCACCACCTGCGTTGACAGGCCAACAGACCCTTGATCAGTTAAACACTCTCGAGCCAGATCCAGAGCGTCCAGGGTACTTCAAGGGGTATAATTCTGAGCATGCATGGACTCACAAAACATGCTTATGGGATCTGCCTTACTTCAAAGACATCCTTTGCCCACACAACATCGACGTGATGCACACTGAGAAGAATATCGCCGAGGAACTTTTTGGTACATTGTTCGGCATAGATGGGAAGTCAAAGGATAATACTAAGGCTAGAGTCGATCTGGAGGCGCTATGTGATAGGCCGTTACAAAACATGAAAGAACCGAAAGGAAAGCAGAACTGGACGAAGCCAAAGGCATGGTTCAATCTTGGAAGGCCATCTATGAGGGAAATTATCTTGTGGGTGAAAATGCAGTTGATGTTCCCCGATGGGTATGCAGCGAATCTAAAGAGGAGAGCGAGTCTTGATAAATTGAAGATATTTGGTCTCAAGAGTCATGATTGGCACAGATGGATTGAGCGGGTAATGCCGGTGATGTTGTGTGGCTTCATCCCTGAGGATTAATAGCTAATACTGGCAGAACTCAGCTATTTCTTCCGTGTTCTTTGTGCGAAAGAACTATCGCCTGGCGTGCTAGAAGAAATGGAAGAGTTGGCGCCAGAGTTGATCTGCAAGTTAGAGAAGATCTTTCCACCGGGCTTCTTTAATCCAATGCAGCATTTGATTTTGCATCTCCCGACTGAGGCAAGATTGGGGGGGGGGGCGTGCAAAATCGTTGGTGCTACCCAACTGAGAGGATGCAGAAGATGCTTCAAGAAAAATGTAAAAATAAACGTAGAATTGAAGCGTCTATGGCTGAGGCATTCATCACTGAGGAGGCGGCAAACTTTGTGACAGCACACTACGAAACCAAAAATCGTCATTTGCATAATCCGAAGCCTCGGTACAATGCTGACGAGCCTAAAAAGGGTGCATCCAACCTCAGCCTATTCAAAGGCAATCTCGCACCAACCAGTGTTTCAAATCCAGTATCTTTGGATAACGAAGAATGGCGGACCATTTCGTTGTATATCTTCAACAACCTGATAGAAGTGCGGCCGTACATCGAGTAAGTTCTTGGTACATTGTTTCGCAACTTCTATTTCCTTTGAACTGCTCTTATTCCTGGATATTTCATACAGTCGATACGTTGCCCTATTCTCGTATGGAGCGGTGATCCAAAAGGATTCCGTCGAAGAGTATGAGCTTCTCGCAAAGCAAGGAGGCGGCTATCCCGGTTTCATCTCTTGGTTCAAACAAACGGTAAATTATATTAGAAAATTTCATTTCATTCGCTAATTTGTGCGTAATGCAACAATCCTTTCATATTAAACTTGTAGGCTAATTCAGAGTCTATGGACGCCGAATTGAGACAAGTCGCTAATGGTTTTGACTATAAGGTCCGTTCATTTGACAAATACGACATCAACGGGTATCGTTTTCGTACCTATGGCAAAGAGCTATCTATGGCCGACCGAAAGTCTACAAATTGTTGTGTATCTGCTATCGGCGACGGAGGTACCGAGTATTATGGGAGAGTTGAAGCAATTTATGAACTTCTATTCTATGGTGAAAACCCACCGAATGTGGTAGTCTTCAAATGTTATTGGTTTCAGCCGAAGGAGACTAGAAGGACTCATGAACATATAGGGCTAGTTGAAATCAACCAAAGCACCCATTTAGATGTTCCTGATGTCTATATTATGGCTCAACAGGCGACCCAAGTATTCTACCTACCCTGGGCCTGCCAAACTAATCCAAATATGAAAGGTTGGGATGTTGTTTATGAAGTGCCGCCACGTGCTAGACTATCTCCCCCAAAGGAAGAGGATTATGAACCTCACATTAACCCAGACACATATGAAGGAGAATTCTTCCAAGAGACACGTCTTTCCAAAAAGCGTTTCAAGAACCGGTATACTTCACCCCAAAACATTGAAGTAGACAGCGACAGTGAATTCCACATCACCCTAGAGGAGGAACAAGAAGAGCCGGAACAAGAAGAGGTTACTGCTGTGGACGACCTCTCAATGCTTGACCGATTACGTAAAGGTGGCCTTCCACATGTTGATGCCACTGAACCCTATGAGCCCGTCATTGATTATAGTGATGATGATGATTATGCATTTATTGATGATACTGGTCGAGATTATTAGTAGTGTCAGGTATTCAATTTTTTTATGTTGTACTTGATGATGATACACTTAAGTGATATACATATTATGATTCATGTCGGTATTTTTTATGTTGTACTAATTTCATTTACTCTTTGTCATGGCAGGTGTTGAAAGATGGAAGGGGAGCCGAATGAGGCCAAGGACAAACGTGCCCAAATTGAAGGTGTGCCACACCATCAAGGTAGCTCCAGCTTATATCAGTTCGGGCGGAATTGGGTAATGTGGTTTGCTTCATTATTAATGCAATTCATTCATCATGCTAGCTTGAGCCCTTTAATTACTAATTTACTTTGTTTCTCTCTTTCAGGCATGCTACAATAAGACGGATAAGGTGCCAGAGGGGTACGACCTGTATGCCATGGCCCACACTGCCTCTTACAAGCAAGTCAAGGGGAAGGCGAGGAAAGGGGAGGAGTTTAACCCGAGCCAGATCCCCTACAATCCAGAGCGGGTGATGATATCTAGTGCGGGAGGTCCCGTGGCTCCATAGCCATTGATCCAGAGATTGCTCCTGAGACCACGGTGAGTTTAATTTGAATGGACGTTACTTGCTAGTCTTAACATTTGAGTGTCATCATGCTAAGGAAACATTGGAAATGATCTTTGGTGCAGCATTACTCCACACAAGCATCACACAATCCTTCTCCAGCTACTGGCCTAAGCCAGCCCGCTCCCACACCTCCATGATCAAGGTAAGTTTCTCTAGTTTTTTGCTTAACAAATGCATAAAGACCTAGACTTAGCTTTATTTCATCCAATATGCTTACCTTAATGACCTAGACGTAGCTTCTTTTCCTGCTAAATGACTTAATAAGCTTACTGACCTCCAAAACCAGCCATTTTACCTAAGTTAGCTCTAAAACGATCTATACTTAGCTTTGTTTCCTCCAAAATGACCTAAGTTAGTTATAATATGCTTAGTTAACTAGGTTTGCTCAATAATGACATGTACTTACCTTACTTATGTAAAAACAGCATAATTAGCTTAGTTAGCTCATAAACGATCCATTTTACCTACATTAGCTCTAAAATGATGCATTTTACCTAAGTTAGCTCATAAATGATCCATTTCACCTAAGTTACCTCACAAACGATGGCGTGCTTCTTCTTCTAGTCTTCTTCTTCTAGTCACCTTTTCCTAACTTTCTTATTTGCCATTTTGCAGATTTCATTCACTTCTCAGAAGCTAGCTTGCTATGATGGAGTGCTTGTTTTTAATTTCATTCTCTTCTAGTATTCTTCTAGCTTGCTACGATGGAACTTGCTATCTTGATGAAACTTTGCATTGTAATATGTATGTGCAACTTTGCTATCTTGATGGAACTTGCTATGTATGAGTGGATGGAACTATATATGTATGTACGATGAAACTTATGTGCTATTAAATAGCTCTGTGAAATATATCTATATATGTCATATATATTTGCTGTGAAAATTGTTGGATTTAAAAAAACAGAAAAAAGAGCCAATATGCAGGCTCTTTGCCGTCAGCCACCGACGGCAAACTTCTGTTTGCCATCAGCAGCGGACGGCAAAGAGGCCATGTGGCAGGCAACTATGCTTCCTGGGAGGCTGACCTATTTGGTCAGTTTGCCAACAGTGGCTGACAGCAAAGAGAAAAAAACTTTGCCTACAGCGGCGGACGGCAAAGGCCTTCCGATGTTTGCCGTCAGCGGCCGACGGCAAAGGCTTGCCGTTAACCACCTAACGGAGTAACATCGCAATTATTGCCGTCAGTATTCTTTGCCGTCGGCAGCTGATGGCAAAGGACCCTTTGCCGTCAGCCGCCCGAAGCGGACGGCAATGTAGCTCTTTGCCGTCCCGTACGTTGCCGTCCACTTTTGCCGTCAGCGGCGGACGGCAAAGACCTTTGCCGTCCACCATACGTGCCTTTGCCATCCGCCGTGGCTGATGGCAAAGTAGCTGATTCCTGTAGTGCATGCTCGATACTTCCTGTGTTGGTTCTTATATGCTGAAGACTGTTGAATTCAAATGGGACTTATTGGAAAGAATTAAACGCAACTCTGAAGATTGAGGTTCCGATGATGGTAAGGAGTCAGGTATGACACCTAAGTTTGATTGTTTTAAATCTTTTATGGATACCGATGCTTTTCGTGGATTTAGCGCTAAATATGGACTTGACTCTGAGATAGTAGCTTATTTCTGTGAATCTTTTGCTACTCACGTAGATCTCCCTAAGGAGAAGTGGTTTAAATATAATCCTCCCATTGAAGTATAAGTAGTTGCACCTATTAAAGTTGAAGAAAAGACTGTCACCTATAGTGATCCTATTGTTCCTACTACTTATGTTGATAAACCTCCTTTTCCTGTTAGGATAAAGGATCATGCTAAAACTTCGACTATTGTTTGTAAGAGTGATATTAGGACTTATACACCTCCTGAGCAAATCAAAGTTGAACCTAGTATTGCTATGGTTAAAGATCTCTTGGATGATGATTTAGATGGGCATGTTATTTATTTGAGATTACTAATATTGTTAGACCAGATACTAAGATACATAGACATGTGGTAGGCATGCCTGTTATTTCTGTTAAAATAGGAAATCATTGTTATCATGGCTTATGTGATATGGGTGCTAGTGCTAGTGCAATACCCTATGACTTATATAAAGAAATTATGCATGACATTGCACCCGTTGAATTGGAAGGTATTGATGTTACTATCAAACTTGCCAATAGATATACTATTTCACCAATTGGGATTGTTAGAGATGTTGAAGTCTTGTGTGGGAAGGTTAAATACCCTGTTGATTTTCTTTTTCTTAGTTCTCCACAAGATGACTTTTGTCCCATTATTTTTGGTAGACCCTTCTTGAATACAGTTAATGCTAGGATTGATTGTGAAAAGGATACTGCCACAATTGGCTTAGAGGGTATGTCTCATGAGTTTAATTTTGCTAAGTTTCATAGACAACCTCGTGATAGAGAATCACCTAGTAAGGATGAGATTATTGGTCTTGCTTCTATTGCCGTGCCTCCTACTGATCCGTTAGAACAATATTTGCTGGACCATGAAAACGATATGTTTATGAAGGAAAGAAGGGAAATAGATAAAGTGTTCCTTCAATAGGAACCTATTCTGAAACATAACCTTCCCATTGAAATTCTAGGGGATCCCCCTCCACCCAAGGGTGATCTCGTGTTTGAGCTCAAACCATTACCTGATAATCTTAAGTATGCTTATATTGATGAAAAGAAAATATATCCTGTTATTATTAGTGCTAACTTTCAGAACAAGAAGAAGAAACATTATTGAAAACTCTGAAGAAGCACCGTGCTGCTATCCGATATACTCTGGATGATCTTAAGGGCATTAGTCCCACCTTATGCCAACACAAAATTAAATTGGAGGAAGGTGCCAAACTAGTTAGAGATCCTCAACGACGACTGAATCCCAAGATGAAAGAAGTGATAAGAAAGGAGATACTAAAGCTCCTTGAGGCAGGTATAATTTATCCTGTTGCTGATAGTGATTGGGTAAGCCCTGTCCATTGTGTTCCTAAAAAGGGAGGTATTACTGTCTTTCCTAATGATAAAGATGAATTGATCCCGCAAAGAATTATTACAGGTTATAGGATGGTAATTGATTTCCGTAAATTAAATAAAGCTACTAAGAAAGATCATTACCCTTTACCTTTTATTGATCAAATGCTAGAAAGACTATCCAAACACACACATTTCTCCTTTCTAGATGGTTATTCTGGTTTCTCTCAAATACCTGTGTTAGCGGGGGATCAATCAAAAACTACTTTTACTTGCCCTTTCGGTACTTTTGCTTATAGACGTATGCCTTTTGGTTTATGTAATGCACCTGCTACCTTTCAAAGATGCATGATGGCTATATTCTCTGACTTTTGTGCAAAGATTTGTGAGGTATTCATGGATGATTTCTCCGTTTATGGATCCTCCTTTGATGATTGCTTGAGCAACCTTGATCGAGTTTTGCAGAGATGCGAAGACACTAGTCTCGTCTTGAATTGGGAAAAGTGCCACTTTATGGTTAATGAAGGCATTGTCTAGGGGCACAAGATCTCCGAGAGAGGTATTGAAGTTGATAAAGCTAAAGTTGATGCTATTGAAAAGATGCCATGTCCCAAGGACATAAAAGGTATAAGAAGTTTCCTTGGTCATGCCGGTTTTTATAGGAGGTTCATTAAGGACTTTTCTAAAATCTCTAGGCCTCTGACTAATTTATTGCAAAAAGATATTCTTTTGTATTTGATGATGATTGTGTAGAAGCATTTGAAATACTTAAGAAAGCTTTGATCACTGCACCTATTGTTCAGCCACCTGATTGGAATTTACCCTTTGAAATTATGTGTGATGCTAGTGATTATGCTGTAGGTGTTGTTCTAGGGCAAAGAGTTGATAAGAAATTGAATGTTATCCAGTATGCTAGTAAGACTCTTGATACTGCCCAGAGAAATTATGCTACTACAGAAAAAGAGTTCTTAGCAGTTGTGTTTGCATGTGATAAGTTTAGACATTATATTGTTGATTCCAAAGTTACTATTCACACTGATCATGCTGCTATTAAATATCTCATGGAAAAGAAAGATGCTAAGCCTAGACTCATTAGATGGGTTGTCTTGCTCGAAGAATTTGATTTGCATATTATTGATAGAAAGGGAGCTGAGAACCCCGTTGCAGACAACTTGTCTAGGTTAGAGAATGTTCTTGATGACCCACTGCCTATTGATGATAGCTTTCCTGATGAACAATTAGCGGTCGTTAATGCTTCTCGTACTGCTCCTTGGTATGCTGATTATGCTAATTACATTGTTGCTAAATTTATACCACCTAGTTTCACATACCAGCAAAAGAAAAAGTTCTTTTATGATTTAAGACATTACATCTGGGATGACCCACACCTTTATAAGGAAGGAGTAGATGGTGTTATTAGACATTGTGTACCTGAGCATGAATAGGAACAGATCCTATGCAAGTGTCACTCTGAATCATATGGAGGATACCACGCTGGAGATAGAACTGCACGCAAGGTATTGCAATCCGGTTTTTATTGGCCTACTCTCTTCAAAGATGCTCATAAGTTTGTCTTATCTTGTGATGAATGTCAAAGAATTGGTAATATTAGTAGACGTCAAGAAATGCCTATGAATTATTCTCTTGTTATTGAACCATTTGATGTTTGGGGCTTTGATTATATGGGACCTTTTCCTGCCTCTAATGGTTACACACATATTTTAGTTGCTGTTGATTACGTTACTAAATGGGTAGAAGCTATTCCAACTAGTAGTGCTGATCATAACACTTCTATTAAAATGCTTAAAGAAGTTATTTTTCCGAGGTTTGGAGTCCCTAGATATCTTATGACTGATGGTGGTTCACATTTTATTCATGGTGCTTTCCCTAAGATGCTTGCTTAGTATGATGTTAATCATAGAATCACATCTCCTTATCATCCGCAGTCTAGTGGTCAAGTAGAGTTGAGCAATAGAGAACTCAAATTAATTTTGCAAAAGACTGTCAATAGATCTAGAAATAATTGGTCCAAGAAACTTGATGATGCATTATGGGCCTATAGAACTGCATACAAAATCCTATGGGTATGTCTCCATATAAGATGGTTTATGGAAAAGCCTGTCATTTACCTCTAGAACTTGAACATAAAGCATATTGGGATATCAAAGAGCTCAACTATGACTTCAAACTTGCCGGTGAGAAGAGGTTGTTTGATATTAGATCACTTGATGAATGGAGAACCCAAGCCTATGAGAATGCCAAGCTACTCAAAGAAAAAGTCAAACGCTGGCATGACAGAAGGATACAAAAGCTTGAGTTTAACGTAGGTGATTATGTGTTATTATTCAACTCGTTTAAGATTTTTTGCAGGAAAACTTCTCTCTAAATGGGAAGGTCCTTACGTTATCGAGGAGGTCTATCGTTCTGGTGCCATAAAAATCAACAACTTCGAAGGCACAAGTCCGAGGGTGGTGAACGGTCAAAGAATTAAACATTATATCTCAAGTAACCCTATCAATGTTGAAACTAATATTATTGAGACCGTAACCCCGGAAGAGTACATAAGGGACACTTTCCGGAACGTTCCAAACTCCGAAAAGGAATAGGCATGTGGTACGGTAAGTAAACCGACTCCAAAACAATTCTAATGGCAATTTTTATCAGTTTTGGAATATTTAAGAATTTTAGGAAGTAAGAAGTAGTCCGGGAAGGACACGAGGCCTCCACGAGGGTGGAGGGGGCGCCCACCATTACTGGCGCGCCCCCCTGTCTCGTGGCCACCTCGTGTGCCTCCCGGACTCCATTTTCTTGCACGTTACATATCTTGGTCGGTAAAAATTCATTATATAAACTCCCGAAGGTTTTGACCACCGTATCACGCAAATATCCTCTGTTTTCGTTTCGAGCTGTTTCTGTTTCAGATCTAGAGCATCATGAAGTCTCCAAGCGCTCCCAAGGACAAGTTTTTCGAGAGGGTTATCAACCCCTATCTCGTGGAGGTGCTGCAACACCGTCAAACCATTGATATGCGTGAGGGGGTGCTGCACATCCGCGATGTGGAGGGACCAAGGCGTACCGGAAGCATGGAGACGAAGCTCGAAGCTGTGGAGCAGCAAGTTTTCAAGTGACAAGGGATGGTGGAGCGTGGCCTCAACGCCAACCAGATGATGATCACGGAGATCACCGACAACCACAAGCTATATGCCAAGGTCATTGGGGAGACCATCTTCAAGCTTCAAGAGAAAGTCGAGCACCTCCAAGCCCAGAATCAGAACTGTGAGTATGAATATAGATTCAAGAGGATGAGTTTGGCTGCAGATTTAAGGATCTCGGAGACTCAATGATCCTTCTATGATGGTGAGCCTATGCCTTGGAAGATGGACGACAAGCCTACATCATCAACAACTCCTACTTCACCACCTCCGAGGACATAATCACATGGGCATGGGCACTCCCCTTGGCAACTGCCAAGCTTGGGGGAGGTGCCCCGGTATCGTATCACCATCACACTCCTATCTTTACCATTTTATTTAGTTCGATCCTTTTAGTAGTATCTTGATCTAGTAGATTGAAGTTTTACTATCAAGTAGTTTTGAGTTTTGCTTTGTGATCTCTTTATGTAATCGAGTCCGTGAGCTATCTATAATAAAGATTAGTGTTGAGTCAAGGGCTTTGCTATCTTGCTATGATCTTGAGAAAGTAGAAAGAAAAAGAGTTCATATTGATCTTATGGTTAGTGATGACTTCACACATAGAAAGTATGAGGAATAAAAGTTGTTGAGAGTTGATAAACATAGTTTTGGTCATCGTTGCAATTAATAGGAAGTAATAAGGAAAGAGAGGTTTCACATATAAATATATTATCTTAGACATCTTTTATGATTGTGAAGAACTCATTAAGTATGACATGCTAAAAGAATTGATGTTGGACAAGGAAGACAACGTAATGGTTTATGTTTTCTCACATCTCAGTTAAAGTATATTGTCATTGACCTTCCAAACATGTTGAGCTTGCCTTTCCCCCTCATGCTAGCCAAATTCCTTGCACCAAGTAGAGATACTACTTGTGCTTCCAAATATCCTTAAACCCATTTTTGCCATGAGAGTCCACCATACCTACCTATGGATTGAGTAAGATCCTTCAAGTAAGTTGTCATGTTGCAGGCAATAAAAAATTGCCCTCTAAATATGTATGACTTATTAGTGCAGAGAAAATAAGCTTTATACGATCTTGTTGTGGAAGCAATAAAAGCGACAGACTGCATAATAAAGGTCCACATACAAGTGGCAATATAAAGTGACGTTCTTTTGCATTAAGATTTCATGCATCCAACCCTAAACGCACATGAAAACCTCTGCTTCCCTCTACAAAGGGCCTATATTTTACTTTATGTTTTTACTTTTTGCTTGAGTCAAGGTGATCTTCACCTTTTCCCTTTTTTCATTTTATCCTTTGGCAAGCTCCTCGTGTTTGAAAGATCATGATATATGTATCCAATTTGATGTAAGTTAGCATGGAATATTATTGTTGACATCACCTAAAGGTGAATACGTTTGAAGGCAACACAATAAGCCCCTATCTTTCTCAGTGTCCGATTGAAACTCTATAACGACAAGTACCGCATGAGTGTTAGCAATTATAGAAGACTGCATGATAGTTGAGTGTGTGGACTTGTTGAAAAGCTCTATTCTTGACTCTTTCTGATGTTATGATAAATTGCAATTGCTTCAATGACTGAGATTACAGTTTGCTAGCTCCCAATGAAGTTTCTGAACCATGCTTGACATTGTGAATTTATCAATACTTGAGCATAAGAAATCATATGATAAAATCTATTTATTTTGCTGTTATAAGAATGATCATGATGCCCTCATGTCCGTATTTTATTTTTATCGACACCTCTATCTCTAAACATGTGGACATATTTTTCGATTTCGGCTTCCGCTTGAGGACAAGCGAGGTCTAAGCTTGGGGGAGTTGATACGTCCATTTTGCATCATGCTTTTATATCAATATTTATTGCATTATGGGCTGTTATTACACATTATATATCAATACTTATGGCTATTCTCTCTTATTTTATAAGGTTTACCATGAACAGGGGGAATGCTGGCAGCTGGAATTCTGGCTGGAAAAGGAGCAAACATTGGAAACCTATTCTGCACTGCTCCAAAAATCTTGAAACTTCACAGAACTTATTTTTGGAATTAATAAGAATTATTGAGCGGAATAAACACCTGAGGGAGCCCACACCCTGGCCAGGTCGGTGGGGGGCGCGCCCACCCCTACTGGGCGTGCCCCCTGTCTCCTGGGCCCCCTGGTGGCTCTCCGGTGTCCATCTTCTGCTATATGAAGGCTTTTACCTTGGAAAAAAATTGTGGGCAAGCTTACGGGACGAAACTCCGCCGCCACGAGGCGGAACCTTGGCGGAACCAATCTAGAGCTCTGGCAGAGATGTTGGGCCGGGGACACTTCCCTCCGGGAGGGGGAAATCATCACCATCGTCATCACCAACGATCCTCTCATCGGGAGGGGGTCAATCTCCATCAACATCTTCACCAGCACCATCTCCTCTCAAAACCCTATTTCATCTCTTGTATCCAATCTTGTATACAAACCACAAATTGGTACGTGTGGGTTGCTAGTAGTGTTGATTACTCCTTGTAGTTGATGCTAATTGGTTTACTTGGTGGAAGATAATATGTTCAGATCCTTAATGCATATTATTACTCCTCTGATCATGAACATGAATATGCTTTGTGAGTAGTTACGTCTGTTCCTGAGGACATGGGTGAAGTCGTACTATTAGTAGTCATTTGAATTTGGTATTCGTTCGATATTTTGATGAGATGTATGTTGTCTTTCCTCTAGTGGTGTTATGTGAACGTCGACTACATGACACTTCACCATTATTTGGGCCTAGAGAAAGGCATTGGGAAGTAATAAGTAGATGATGGGTTGCTAGTGTGACAAAAGCTTAAACCCTAGTTTATGCGTTGCTTCGTAAGAGGCTGATTTGGATCCATATGTTTAATGCTGTGGTTAGGTTTACCTTAATACTACTTTTGTAGTTGCGGATGCTTGCAATAGGGGTTAATCATAAGTGGGATGCTTGTCCAAGTAAGGGCAGTACCCAAGCACTGGCCCACCCACATATCAAATTATCAAAGTACCGAGCGCGGATCATATGAGCGTGATGAAAACTAGCTTGACGATAATTTCCATGTGTCCTCGAGAGCTCTTTTCTCATTATAAGAAATTGTCTAGGCTTATCCTTTGCTACAAAAAGGATTGGGCCACCTTGCTGCACTTTATTTACTTTCATTTCTTGCTACTCGTTACAATTTATCTTATGACAAAACTATCTGTTACCTACAATTTCAGTGCTTGTAGAGAAAACCTTACTGAAAACCGCTTATCATTTCCTTCTGCTCCTCGTTGGGTTCGACACTCTTACTTATCAAAAGGACTACGATAGATCCCCTACACTTGTGGGTCATCAATGAGCAAGTCCACCTCCAAAAGTACATGCCTACTTGATAAAACACGAGGCTCTACATGCCGCACAACCATGAAAAAAATGTGCATGAGGAAAAGAAAAAGGGAAAACTTACTCGCAGCTTTCCATATACACCCTTTCTGATCCTGTCCTTCTTCATGACTGCCCTGATAAGACTCTCGTTCCATGCCTTAACCCTTGGAAGAATATTCGGCGTGCTCTCATCCACAAAGTCCTTGGAAATAGACCTGTAGTCCATATCTAGCGAGTCGAGGTAAATGAGCTGTCTCATAGGCCAAAACACAAAAAGAAAAAAGAAAAAGAAGACATGTGTTAGTTTTCCTGAAAACTATTGAAAAATAAAAGGAAAATAAAAACAATGAAAAGAAAGACAAAATGAACCCAAAAAAAGAGGGATCTAGATCATTTTACCACTAGGTGAAAAAGGCAACAATGTATGGTGTTCGTCTTGTCTCCAAACCCCATGAAAGCAATCCTAACGAGCTGGCAAACATCTGAATTCACAATGTCGTGTGGGTTCAATGCAGCTCAATAGGCGTGCGGCGACACCTTCAAGCTCGTGGTCGGTGCAAGAAAATAGCTGAAAACAATGACAAGCCAGGCGCTTAAGAACGTATCATCATGAGCGCCTCCCATCTCCTTTATCATCCCAACCCACTTGGTCACCATTGGGGCAGGCCCTGTAGGAATGTTGAAGATCCCATTGAAAAACTTTACTATGTCTGGATCGATTTCATATGCAACCTTGTTTCACCCCCTTGGCAGACCTTATATCCTTTCAACACTCTTTGCATCGACCGGGATCTTACCCCTCTCTAGTATAACAAGCTGGGAGAACTCTGAGTCATAACAATCCATGACAAACTTCACGATATCGCCTTTCATTGTTCGCGTGCCGATATCAAGTACGCCACCAAAACTTATATCACAAATGGATCCCCTTTGTGTTTCTACAAGGGAAGCATTTAGTTTGAATAGCCTTGAAGGTGATGCCCATTTCCTTGGTACGGGCGCACTAGTACCAATTTGTGGAGGGGAAAAATCAGAAGAAAATCAAAAAAGGTTAAAAAAAAGCAAGGCTGCTGTGCCGGGAAAACTGAGCAACTACATATACAATGTAAAAGCAACTAGTACTACTATACTAAGCAACTGGTACTACTATACTAGGCAACTGTTTCTACTATGCTACACAACTAATACTACTATACTATGCAACTGGTACTACTATACTGGGCAACTGATACAACTATATAATAGGCATCTAGAACTCCTATACTACATCTACATTAAAAAGCATCTGGTACTACTATACTGGGCAACTGGTACTACTATACTAGGCAACTACTATATTCAAGGGAGATGCATGCCTAATGTCCCTGCCTTGAGATAAACTACAACTACAGAGTTCAAGCTTTTTTTTAAAAAAAAAACCTCGTCTCTACTTTACTTCACAGGTTTCGGCTGCCTCCCTTCTTCATCACGCGGAGTGGAGTTGGTGGCCCATTTCCCAGCCCGTCCACGTGGGACAGGATTATTATTCGTTCGCCCGCGCTTGTGTCGAACATTGCTTGCCGTTTGGATCAGCTCCTCGTTTCCCTCATTTCCAACTTCGCCATCAGTCCTACCCGCAATCCTCTTGCTTTTTCGGGCCATCCTGTAAAACAAAATATGCGACACCAAAAATGTCATTTGGGTGGGGAGAGAAAAACAATAAAGACATATAAGCACAATTAAACTTGCAGATACTATTGAAAAAAAAGGAAACGCTTAGAAATGTGCTTTTGTTTTAACATCTCCTAACTTGATTCACCACGACTACTGCGAGAAAAGAATGGCTATTATTCCTAATGACATCTCGTCTGCTATACGGGCCAACTAGGTGGTGAATCTAGGAAACTGCAGGATGTTGGGTAGGCAAACTTGCAGCAACTAAAACAATAAAAAAGGACAACTAAACCCCGCTAAAAATAGCAACTAATGTTATATTTCCTTGCAAAAAATGAGGAGTGAAAATTGAGCAACTACTGTCATGTACATACACAAACTACTCCCGATCCAAACAACCCCAAATAGCAGCAAAAAATTGAGCAACTACTGTCATGTACATACACAAACTACCCCCGGCAGATCCAAACAACTACTGTCAAAAACAAAAACAGCACTCCGATGGTTTGTGTGAGAACACAAAGTACAGCAACTGCTGCGCAATTTCATGGCGACTGTGTGAGAAAAAAATGAGCAATTACTTTCACCTGACTGCAAAATGCCCCACATTAGCCCACATTAGATCCGGGCATCAAACAGCGCCATGGCTGAGACAAAAAATCAGCAACTGCTTTGCGAAACAGGGCAACTACCTGAGAAAAAACATGGATCCCCTCATAGATCCACACGCTCAAAACTCCCCTGCGGAAAACTCAACGGGATCTCAACCCAAAACCTTCCTCATCGTATCGACGGGATCTCGACCCCTCTCCTCCTCCCGGACGCCTCCGACCCCCCTAGAGAAAATGGGACAGAACGGCCCTGCGGACGCCATGGACAACCCGTGCTCGCCCTCCTCGCCCTCTGTGCTCGCCCTCCTCGCCCCCCGTGCTCGTCCCAACACCTCACCCAAACCCTAGCCCTCGCCCTCACCAAGCCACCTATAGGGGGGAAAGCAAGGATGTGATGCGGGATTACCTCCGCCTGTCGCCGCAGTCGCCCCGCGCCGACGGACGGCCTCCCACGCCGGCGAATCCCCGGTGAATCCACGGCCGCAATCCCGCGCACGTTGTCGTCGTGAGAGGAAGCGGCAGCAGCGGTTTCAAAATGGGAGGGGGTGGTGGAGGATTCGAATGGAAAGGGGGATGGAGAGTGCGGGCAGCGGTTTCGCCTGAAATTAATGCGCGCGGGGTTCCACCACTACGCCCTGGTCCGAACCGTCGAATACACGGTCGATATTGCGTTTATCGAGCGACGTGCGCTCGCGCGCGCCGAATCGTGCAGCTGCACGATTAAGCGATTGGGAAATTTCAATCCTTTTCTTTCTGGGACTCACTAGGAAAATCCAATAAATTTCAATCCTTCTATTTACTAGTTCATATGTTCAAATCCGATCAGGATATAGTTTTTATTTTCTCTGCCTACACTTTTTTCCCTGTCGGTAACCTTTATCTTGTGTTGGGATCGGTATTGGAGTCCCAAATCCGGGTCTGAATATGGGGTGCTCATACCTGACTATATATTCATTTGAATACACAGGGGCAGGGCAGATTGAAGGCAACTGGCACACACGACCGACCCATATGATTGATTCGCTCCCCAAACGGATCCGTCGGATGGCTGCGGGGACAGCTTCCGCCAGTAGCGGCCACATGCCTGATGATATACTCTTCTTCCAAATTCTCATACTACTTCCCGTGAAGTGCCTTGTGCGCTTCCAATCCGTCTGCAAGCTATGGCGCGCCACTATAATCAGCACTCATTTTATCCGCTGCCACCTGGAGCATTCCAGGACTAGGTCGTCAATGCTCATCATGCCCCGAAAGTACCAGAAGTACCATAATAAATTTGGCCTTCAGGGTGTCAATTTCTACAGGTTCCAACCAGGGGAAAGCAAAGTTGCCGAGCTCATCCTAGAAAAGAGATGTCCTGGTGGAATCCCGATATTCAGCATCCCTCTGCATTGTGATGGACTTGTTCTGATTCCTTGCTCAATGGGACGGATATTTGTTTGCAACCCAACAACCAGGGAGTTTGTTGAGTTGCCACAAGGAAGCCCCAGTATTGCTGGGGGCCATAGGGTCGCCTTTGGTTTTGACCCTTGGAGTGGCAAGTATAAGGTCGCTAGGTACTTCTTCCGCTCATACAGTGAAACCCCCCAAGCAGATGGGGAGGTCACAGTTTTGGAATATTGCACTGGACATGAGATCTTGACCATTGGTGTTGGAGAAGATGCCTGGAAATGGAAGGCCACCATGGACCCTCCTTATGCTATCAATGGTAGGACACCAATTTGCCTGGCTGGGTTCTTCTATTGGAGTGCTCTTCACTCCATTACTGGCCATGGCAATAGCAAGGTCAGTTCACATGTTATCCTTCAGTTTAGCTTGCACGATGAAAAATTCACCATGCACCCTAACCCGCCATGCAGAGGTTTTCTAAGCAACAATGACATGCTTTGCGAGCTTGGTGGCAAGTTATGCTATGTCCACTCTTCCACGCCATGGGATGTGGCCATTTGGTTGGCAGAGGATGGACCAAATCTTGCTTGGTCGCAGCGTTGCCGTGTTAGCTTGCCCATTCCAAGGCAGTTACATGTTTTCGCTTGTGCTTCAACCAATAGAGACGAGATATTCCTCTCCATTGATGCCTCTTATCTTTTGAAGTGCGATCTGCGTTATGGATCTCTTGAAGAAATAATTGACATGGCGCGCGACATGTTTTATGATCACCGGAATGGAATAAAATTCTGCACTGGTGAGCTCCCTGTTGCACACTACATGATTCCCTATGTGGAATCGCTTTTGCGTGTTAGACCATGGTAATATAATGAGCAAACTGATGTATGTGATCAGTAATAACTGTGCTCTGATGCACCTTGTTGCTCAATTCTTCATGTGCAAATCTTGTAATCTGACTTTGCCAAAAGTTCAAAACACTATTATTTTTCTATAATTTACTTGTGTTGTTCCCACACTGTTGAAGATGTGCTTTCATCCGGCAAAGTCTTTAAAACTATTGACCTATATTTTTTTCTTATACAATGTTTCTAGCAACAAAATCACAGCTATAAGATAGTGCTTTCAAATACGAGTCCAGTGCTATCACTGTTGTGTAAGGCTAGTTATTGATTGAAATTACAGTGTTTAAGTCTTAAAATGTATGTGTGCTTTATAAAAATAATGGAGGAGCATGAGGGATGGGATCATCATGGTCTGCGTCTCAATAGGTAGGATGGAGTGGTTCGCTATTTTTAATCAGATCAGTTCATCCCGATCTTGGATAATATTCTCCTTACCGTCCGAGCGGCGTGAGGTACTACTTGTATTTTGTTTGTGACTATTGAATTTCACCGTATCAGATTTGTGCTAGCTGTATTTGGAATACTGAACAAAGACGAGTGAAAGAAGCACCACATTGAAACCCTAGCGTCTCCGGCAAGCCGCCGGTATCCATCTAGCAGTAGATATTGTAGTTTAGATTTTTCATGCAACTGAATGTCTAAAGTATTCATCTTTTGCTCACCTTCGTCAATGGTGGTAGTGACGACGGGTCTCTAATGTTACTCCTTTTGGTTTCTTTCACGGGTGTCCTTTTACCTATGATTTTGTATCCATCTTTAAAAACCATTGTGCAACTGGTGTTTGTCCAAATCTTACTTCCTTCACTGTTTGTTCTCTATTTCATTGGAGAGTGGCTATGGATATGAGGGAGAAGAGAACTTTGTCGATTTTGATTCTAGTTTTACTTTTTTGTATTGTGTATTCAATATTGGTTCATATTTTTTTAATACAAGTATAATACGTATTTGTTCATATTTTAACTTCTGAATAATTTTAGAAATGCGCGAACATTTTTTAAATCTCACGAATTCTTGTTGTGGTATAGTGGGCCGGCCCCAAGTTCTCATCCGTCGGAGTAACAGGTTATCCCGGTCGGGATTCCCGGCGTGCCAAACATGTCTAGGGTGTAAAATAGACCGGGATTACAAGTTCAGGGTGCCAATTTCTGGGATTCAAAGTTCAAGGTTTGATTTAGTTTTCGTCTACAACTTCAAGGTTCGTTTTGGACTTTTTTCCTTTTTCTTAATATGAAGTCAGGTATGGGATGCTAGGGTGTCATTTGTTAAAAATAAAATGTTAACAGATCTAAAATTAACTTCTGATCTCAAAAATAGATCCATTGTATTAATACTGAATCTTATATTAAATCTTGTCAAGCCGTACAACTTTGGTATACAACATGTTTCCATCTGAGATCGTTTGATTGGTTTAAGAACGGCAACACAACTCGCACACCCTAATCCAAGCAAGATTGTTTTCGGTTACAATAGATTGCTCTTGTCAAAACACATCACGATAAAAAGGACAACTATTCCTCTAAAAAGAAGACTTCTTATTAAGTTTACTTGAAAATTACTGCAAAATAAAACTTATTTGCAAATTTTAAAAATGTTCACTAATTAGAGAGGAGTTTGCAAATTTTAAATAGTTCACAGATTGAATACAATAGCAAAGAAAAAAAATATCTTCAAACTAAAAAAAAGTCCATGGATTTGGAAAAAGATCATGATTTTTTAAAAACACGAATTTGAAAAAACTTGTTTTTTAAAAATTTCATAGTTTTAAGAAAATGTTCATGACCTTTCAAAAAAGAGATGAAAATGAAAAAGAATCATGAATATATTTTTTAAATGTGGAAATGCAACTGGCTAATAACCCTTCTCCTGTCTCCAATTGCAGTCTTGCCGCAGGCATTCATTTGCATATCGAGGATGGATTGGGCAAAAATTGGTCAGCCCCAGTTACCTGTCGAGAGAGGACTTGCAACTGGGACAAAAATGGTCAACCCCCCAGTTGCGTGCCGAGGGAGGACATGGTAATGAGACAAAAATGGGTTGGACTCGGTTGCGCATTGAGGATGGACTTGTAGTTGGGACAAAAAAGGCGAGCCACCCAATTGCATGTCGGGGAGTTGCAACTAGGGGGCCACTACAAACATACCCCCCTAGTTGCGAGTCGATGGTTGACTTGCAACTAGACAACTACAAAAAAGTACGACACGTCCCAGTTACAAGTAGTTGGTTGAATTGCAACTGGGGCCGCTACAAACATATGCCTCCCTAGTTGCGAATCAATGGTTGACTTGCAATTGGGGCAACTACGAAAAAGTACGACGCATCCCTGTTGTGAGTCGATGGTTGACTTAGCAACTACCCCCCTACAAAATGTACGTCCTCCTAGTTGCGAGTCGATGCTTGACTTGTAATTGGGCCCCTGCAAACATACGGTCCCCTAATATAGACTTTCACATAATATGACTAGAGACAAGATTTTACTTGGGTTGCAAACCGCACCCCTAATATGGACATTCACATACTATGACTGATCTTTTATGGCATATGTAGTAGAACTTTAATGGCACACACCGGATTTCCAATCTTGACATATTGACATTCACATACCATCACTGGTCTTTTATGGCCTAGGTAGAAGGACTTTAGCAATACACATATGAGATCGAGACTCTCCTTGTGCCATGCCGATTCTATTCTCGACTAGAGACAACATATTACTTGAGATGCCAACCGTACCCCAAATATGGACGTTGAGATACTATGACTGGTCTTTATTGCATATGTAGTAGAACTTTAGTGGCACACACCCGATTTCGGATCTTTACATTTTGACATTTACATACCATGACCGGTCTTTTATGGCCTAGGTAGAAGGACTTTAGAAATACACATCTAGGACCGGTGCTCTCGCCCCATGTTGGTTCCGTTCTAGAATAGACACAAGATATTATTTGAGTTGGCGACCACACTCCTAATACAGACTTTCACATACTATGACCGGTCTTTTATTGCATATTTAGAAGAACTTTAGTGGTACACACCCGATTTTGGATCTTTACATATTGACATTCACATACCATGACCGATCTTTTATGGCATATGTAAGGACTTTAGCAACAGATATATGAGATCGGGACTCTCCTCGTCCCATGTCGATTCCGTTTTCGACTAGACAAAATATGTTATTTGAGTTCGAGAATGCGCCCCTAATATGTGTTTAGATGAAAGATCAACTTGTATTGATTGATAGAAACAGTACAACTTATATATGTTTGGAAGAGACACATCGCACAAGACGCAATGGTTGGAACCGATACAACGGTTAGAAGAGGGGAAAGAGAGACGCGTCGGTTGCCACAAGGCGACTGCATGCCGCAGGACAAGGGGAGATTTCCCTCTAATTACTATAAACTAATTAATCACAACACCACCCCTAATCTACGCTTGTCCATGTAGAATCTTCATACGCTTGTCCAGGTATGATCATCGTCTTCAAGATTGTCCATTGTAGTATCATCGCCTTGAAAAGATCCTTCTTCAAAAATTCTTCAATAGGATCCTTGATGAGAACCTGAAACAAAAACTCACAAAGAGAGAGTGCAATATGATGTTTTAAACAGGAATAGTTCAAGTAGACGCTCCCCCTGATACTTGCAAGTCCCGAAGTTGTCTCATACCAATTCCATGAACATATTTCTGGAATGTAGAATTTGGTAGATACTTGGTAAATAAATCAGCAAGGTTTTCACATGATTTAACTTGCAAGATGTTTATTTCCCCACTTTTCTGAAGTTCATGGGGAAAAACACTTATGAGAAATGTGCTTAGTGATATTACTCTTGATGTAGCATGTTTGCATCTGTGCAGCACAAGCCGCATTATCTTCGTAGATAATGGTAGGTGATTCTATAGAACCAATTCCACATGACTGTTGTATGTGGTTTATCATTCTGCGAAGCCACACACATTTGCGTGATGCCTCAAATAATGAAATAATTTCAGAATGATTGGGAGATGTTGCCACCAGAGTCTGTTTAGAAGACTTCCATGATATAGCAGTTCCTCCATGTAGGAACACAAAACCGGACTATGATCTGGCATTATGGGGATCTGATAAATAGCTAGCATCAGCGTATCCAATCTTATTAGAGTCCTGATTGCTCTGGAACTGAAAAAATAGGCCAAGATCCTTTGTTCCTTGGAGATATCGAAAGATATTCTTCACTCCGGACCAATGGCATTTGGTGGGAGTTGCGCTATGTCTAGCAAGTAGATTCACTTCAAATGCGAGGTCAGGTCTCGTGCAATTTGCAAGATACATGAGTGCTCCAACGACACTGAGATATGGAACCTCGGGTCCCAATATTTATTCTCCATCATCCCTTGGCCTGAATGGATCTTTCTCTATGTCTAGAGAGCGAACCACCGTGGGAGTTTTAGATGGGTAGGATTTGTCCATATTGAATTTCTCCAATATTTTCTGGATATAGGCAGCTTGGTGTACCATAATTCCCGAGGGAAGGTGCTCAAGTTGAATACCTAAACAAAATTTGGTTTTACCCAAATCCTTCATCTCAAATTCCATCTTTAGGTGATTGCATGCTTCATCAATGTCTTGTGTGTTACCGATGATGTTGAGATAATCGAGGTACACTGCAATGATGCAAAATCCTGTAGAGGACTTTTTGATAAAGACACATGGGCAATCACTACTATTGGAGTAACCTTTTGGTAGAAGGAACTCATTGAGTTGGTTGTACCACATCTGTCCCGACTGTCTTAAGCCATATAATGACTTATTCAGTTTTACACAATACATGTTATGTTTTGCGCTTGTATTCGGTATAGAGATTCCATCAGGAACCTTCATATACATATCAGAATCTAGTGGCCTGTAAAGATATGTGGTCACAACATCCATGAACTGCATAGATAGACAATTTTGCACTGCCAAAGATAAGGTATCGGAAAGTGGTTCCACTCATTACAGGAGAATGTGTCTCATTGACATCAATGTCGGGTCTCTGCATGAACCCTTGTGATACGAGCCTTGTTTTGTATCTCACCACCTCATTGTCCTCATTCCATTTCCGGAGAAAAACTCATTTGTATCCCACAGGGAAAACATTGGGAGGTGTCGGTATTGCTTTAGTGAATACCTTTCTTTTGTTAAGCGAGGAAATTTCTTCTTGTATTGCGTCCTTCCATTTAGGCCAATTGGAGCGCTTTTGGCACTCAATGATGGTCTTTGGATCATGATTAGTGAGAAGGATATCTGCAATTTTCTCAGCAAAATAAGTGACGACAGTCGTAGACTTACGATCGAAAGATTCTCCAAAATTGATATAGTTGATGGAAATTTCCTGCACCCCTAGTGACTCTTCGTTATTTCCCAATACGCGTGAGTGTGGGTGTTCTGATGGCCCAACCAGTGTGTGCAAACTGAAGCTGGGTTGTGGAGGTTGCCCTTCCACTGGGTGTATACTACCCATAAGGTGTTTATTAACGTTGAGCTGACTTGCATTTACTGACCCCAAGGTTTTTCTCCTCGATTTCCTTTATTGCTTGCTGGAAGCTTGTTCCAGGTCAGAGGCCGTACTACTCCCCCTCCTTTTAGGAACAGGGAGTTGAGTGGTTTTTATTGGTACCTCCACTCTTTCGGGTGCATTTCTGGCTGGATTTAAGGACTTTGTAACACCTTTTAGATCAGTAAATGAATCTGGCTGGTTATTTGCAAGATGTTGCAAATTAATGATTTTCCAAACTTGGAGTTCAGTCTCTTGTGTACATGGATCAAAGGACGAAATGGCTTGAGCATTCCAATCAATTTCCGGGCATTCTTTCTGGTACTTGAAGTCTCCCCAGAATGCTAGAAAGTGTTCCTCATTAAATATACAATTAGCATGACGGGTTGTGAATAGGTTCCCAGTAAGGGGCTCCAGGTACTTAATAATTGACGACAATTTGTACCCCACATAGATCCCCAGCTTCGTATGTGGGACCATGGATGCCCGCTATGGTGGTGAGATCGGGATGTATGCAGCACATCCGAATTTACGCAGATGGGAAATGCTAGGAGGATTTCCAAGTGCCAATTGCAGAGGGGAAGTACTATGATATACAGTAGGCCTCAATTGTATTAAGTTAGCAGTGTGTAGAACCACATGACCCCGACAAGAGGTTCGCAAGTTGCAATTCATTAACAAAGGTCTTGCAATGAGTTTGATCCTTTTAATCATTGATCCAGCCAAACCATTTTGTGTATGGACATATGGAACGGAGTGCTAAACTCCAATCCCCAGGGCCATGCAATAATCATTGAAAGTACGTGAGGAGAATTCTGCAGCATTGTCCATGCGAATGGACTTAATTCGACTTTCTAGATAATGGACTTGTAACTTAATGACTTGCCTCATTATCTTGGCAAATGCATGGTTTCGCGTGGATAGAAGACACAGGTGTGACCATCGTGTAGATGCATCAATTAGAACCATGAAGTACTAGAAAAGGTCCAGATAATGGTTCGAAGGGACCACAAATGTCTCCTTGAATATGTTCAAGAAATTGAAGTGGTTCAGCTTGTATTTTGAGGTGAGGGGGCCTCAAAATTAGCTTTCCCGTGGCACAAGATGTGCACACAAAGTCTGAAGATTGATGAAATTTTGACTAAAGTAAATTATGACCAATGGAATTTCTAGTTATTTTTTTCATCATCCCGATCCCAGGATGGCCTAGGCGAACATGCCAGATTTGAAATGTGTCAACATTCTGAAAGAAAACTTTGTACACAACATGTTCTATGGGTTTGATGTACGTATAGTACAAACCAGCCGATAGAGAAGGAATTTTTTCATGTACCTGCTTGCCATATCCGTGATCTTTGGTGAGGAGTAGATACTCCTCTTTGTTGTGTTCATGGGTTTCAATGTGAAAGCCATTTTTACAGATATCTCGATAACTGTCAGGGTACGTGATGAGTCGGGATACAACAAAGCATCCTCAATTGTCACTTGTGTACCGCCTAGGAGGGTAAATATGGCACGTCCAGTGCCAACGATTACCGTATAGTGTACAACGATATTTAGAATATCTCCATTCATCTTTTTCAGAGAGTTTGAAAATATTTCATCTCCCTCAGTATGGAGTTTGTGGATGCACTATCCACAAGGCATAATTCCTCTTCCATCAGATTGTCACCGTAGAGAACTATATATAAGACAAAGAACTTTCAATAAGAAAATCTCATGTAAATACATAGAATACAATCTTATTTATATCAAATATGTTGGTACAATTACAAGCATATTATATCAAATGTGCTGGTACAATATAAAGACAACAACAATACTTATGTTCTTTTACAACATCACAAATGGACATAGCTAAATAGATCACTAAGGAGATTGTGGGATTAGTCGAAGTCTCCAAACACGTTGTTTGAGGTATACTCAATCATCATGTTCTTTGTGTTAGCAAGGTCCTCTGGCTTATGGAATGCCATGGTGTTGCTCGGTCCAGGAGGAACATCATGCGAACTACCGGCTCCATTGGTGCTGCCTAGATGAAGGTTGAAGTTGGCTTCAAACCTTTTCCCTTGAGGTGCTCTGCGTCCCTGATATTGCTGGTACAACATAACCAGATGCTTTGGGATCTTGCACTTGTTAGTGGGGTGCGTGTAACATCCACAGTTGTCGCAAAGCAGAGATTTATCATGCTTGGGCTTTGCAGTGCCTTTTCCCTTGTTTGAGTTCCTAGACCTCCTGTTCCTATTGCGCTTTCGCTTGTTCTAGAAATTTGATTGATTTCCCCTAAAGGCACCATCAAACTTATGTCTATTCGTGGCATTCATATGAACTTCAGGCAGAGGTTGTGCCCCAACTTGGCATTGAGAGCCATTCTTAGCATGTAGCTAATCATGCTTTTCAGCTTGAAGTAACATATGAATAAGCTCGGAATAGATAGTATAGTTGTGAGCACGGTATTGCGACTGGAGGATCCTGTCTGAAGGGAGCATAGTAGATAAAGTTTTCTCTATCTTCTCCGCATCAGTAGGTTCCTTCCCGCAAAAGCGCAATTTGGAACTTATCTTATGAACCTTGTGGTTGTATTCATCGATGGACTTGAAATCCTAAACACGAAAGTGACTCCAATCATCAAGTGCTTCTGGCAGAACGACTGCCTTCTGTTGTTCATATCTTGTTTTGAGGGCTAGAAACAAAGCACTGGGAGATTCCTCCTCTAAGTACTCGGACTTCAGATCTGGGTGAATATTGTTCCATATGATGTATAAAGCTGCATAGTTTTTCTGTTTAGTCTACAGCTTGGCTCCGGCCGGTAAAGGAGTCTCCGGATCCTGGATTGCACGCGCTATCCCACCGGAAGCAAGATTGATCTTGACGTCCATTGCCCATGTTCAAATTTCGATTACGGTCATTAAATGGCTAGAAAACCACTTAAATGTCTTAAAAGGTCAAATGACCCCTGAAATTTTCCAAAATTTGACATGACAGTTGTATTAGTACTACAAATTTTCTCGTACATTTAAAACACAATCCGTTGCCACTTTACTCCAATTCGTCTTTCACAGCTAATAAAAAATATCTACAACATCACACAATTGTTTTGTAGGAATTGTTTCTGATGAAAATTTCTAGGTCTATTTAAGTCTTCCTCCTTAAGCTTCACCGGCTCATCTGCTCCAGTGCCGGCAACCCCAAATCCACCAAATCGCGATCCCCATTCCCGCACCCCTTCTTGCAAAGATGACGCCGTGGAAACGCTTCGTGAAGGCCCGTACAATGGCCGCGTCCCCCCTCCACCCCGAGCACCGCCGCCTGCGCCGAGAGCGTGGCCGCCTACGCCAAGAGTGTCGCTGCATCCGCATTGAGTGCGGCCACTTCCACCGAGAGGGCGTCTACAACAGCCGACAAGGCAGCTGTAGTAGCCGAGACGGCTGCAGCTGCTGCTACGATGGTGGCTGCAAACACCGAGAGCGCTTGAGCTGCCTTCCGTGTGCTACCTCTTGAGCATGCGTTGATTTTCCCTTGAAGAGGAAAGGGTGATGCAGCAAAGTACCGTAAGTATTTCCCTCGGTTTTTGAGAACCGAGGTATCAATCCAGTAGGAGGCTACACGCAAATCCCTCGTACCTGCACAAACAAATAAGAACCTTGCAACCAACGCAATAAAGGGGTTGTCAATCCCTTCACAGCCACTTACAAAAGTGAGATCTGATAGAGATAATAAGATAAATATTTTTGGTATTTTTATTATATAGATTGGAAAGTAAAGATTGCAAAATAAAATAGATTGGAAACTTATATGATGGAAAATAGACCCGGGGGCCATAGGTTTCACTAGTGGCTTCTCTCAAGATATCATAAGTATTGCGGTGGATGAACAAATTATTGTCGAGCAATTGATAGAAAAGTGCATAGTTATGAGAATATCTAGGCATGATCATGTATATAGGCATCACGTCCGCGACAAGTAGATTGAAACGATTCTGCATCTACTACTATTACTCCACACATCGACCGCTATCCAGCATGCATCTAGAGTATTAAGTTCATAAGAACAGAGTAACGCATTAGGCAAGATGACATGATGTAGAGGGATAAACTCAAGCAATATGATATAAACCCCATCTTTTTATCCTCGATGGCAACAATACAATACGTGCATTGCTGCCCCTGCTGTCACTGGGAAAGGACACCGCAAGATTGAACCCAAAGCTAAGCACTTCTCCCATTGCAAGAAAGATCAATCTAGTAGGCCAAACCAAATTGATAATTCGAAGAGACTTGCAAAGATAACAAATCATACATAAAAGAATCCAGAGGAGATTCAACTATTGTTCATAGATAATCTTTATCATAAACCCACAATTCATTGGATCTCGACAAACACACCACAAAAAGTATTACATCGAATAGATCTCCAAGAAGATCGAGGAGAACTTTGTATTGAGAATCAAAGAGAGAGAAGAAGCCATCTAGCTAATAACTATGGACCCAAAGGTCTGGGTTAAACTACTCACACTTCATCGGAGAGGCTATGGTGTTGATGTAGAAGGCCTCCGTGATCGATTCCCCCCTCCGGCAGAGCACCGTAATTCCTGCTCGTCCTCGAGTAGGTAAATGATAAAAACAGAAATTTTGATGTGGAATGCTACCTAGCATAATTCTTAATGTAATTTTCTTTATTGTGGCATGAATGTTCAGATCCAAAAGATTCAAGACAAAAGTTTAATCTTGACATAAGAGTAATAATACTTCAAGCATACTAACAAAGTAATCATGTCTTCTCAAAATAACATGGCCAAAGAAAGTTATCCCTACAAAACATATAGTCTGGCTATGCTCTATCTTCATCACACAAAAAATTTAAATCATGCACAACCCTGGTTTCAGCCAAGCAATTGTTTCATACTTTAGTATTCTCAAACTTTTTCAATCTTCACGCAATACATGAGCGTGAGCCATGGACATAGCACTATAGGTGGAACAGTATGGTGGTTGTGGAGAAGACAAAAAGGAGGAGATAGTATCACATCAACTAGGCATATCAACGGGCTATGGAGATGCCCATTAATAGATATCAATGTGAGTGAGTAGGGATTGCCATGCAACGGATGCACTAGAGCTATAAGTGTATGAAAGCTCATCAAAAGAAACTAAGTGGGTGTGCATCCAACTTGCTTGCTCACGAAGACCTAGGGCAATTTGAGGAAGCCCATCATTGGAATATACAAGCCAAGTTCTATGATGAAAAATTCCCACTAGCATATGAAGGTGACAACATAGGAGACTTTCTATCATGAAGATCATGGTGCTACTTTGAAGCACAAGTGTGGTAAAAGGATAGTAACATTGTCCCTTCTCTCTTTTTCTCTCATTTTTTTTGTTTTTTCTCCCTTTTTTGTGGGCTTCTTTGGCCTCTTTTTTTATTTGGTCTTCTTTGGCCTCTTTTATTTTTCATAAAGTCCGGAGAGTCGTCCCAATTTGTGAGGGAATCATTGATTCCATCATCCTTTCCTCACATGGGACAATGCTCTAACAATGAAGATCATCACACTTTTATTTACTTACAACTTAAAAATTACAACTCAATACTTAGAACAAAATATGACTCTATGTGAATGCCTCCGGCGGTGTACCGGGGTATGCAATGAATCAAGAGTGACATGTATGAAAGAATTATGAATGGTGGCTTTGCCACAAATACAGTGTCAACTACATAATCATGCAAAGTAATATGACAATGGTGGAGCGTGTCATAACAAACAGAACGGTGAAAAGTTGCATGGCAATATATCTCAGAATGGCTATGGAAATGCCATAATAGGTAGGTATGGTGGCTGTTTTGAGGAAGGTATATGGTGGGTGTATGATACCGGCGAAATTTGCGCGGCACAAGAGAGGCTAGAAATGGTGGAAGGGTGAGAGTGTGTATAATCCATGGACTCAACATTAGTCATAAAGAACTCACATACTTATTGCAAAAATCTGCAAGTTATCAAAACAAAGTACTACACGCATGCTCCTAGGGAAAGGGTTGGTAGGATTTAACCATCGCGCGATCCCGACCTCCACACATAAGGAAGACAATCAATAAATAAATCATGCTCCAACTTCATCACATAACGGTTCACCATACGTGCATGCTACGGGAATCACAAACTTTTAACACAAGTATTCCTCAAATTCACAACTACTCAACTAGCATGACTCTAATATTACCATCATCATATCTCAAAACAATCATCAAGTATCAAACTTCTCATAGTATTCAATGCACTTTATATGATAGTTTTTATTATACCTATCTTGGATGCTCATCATTTTAAGACTAAAATTTTAACCAAAGCAAATACCATGTTGTTCTAAAAGACTCTCAAAATAATATAAGTGAAGCATGAAAGATCAATAATTTCTACAAAATAAAACCACCGTCGTGCTCTAAAAGATATAAGTGAAGCACCAGAGCAAAATTTTCTAGCTCAAAAGATATAAGTGAAGCACATAGAGTATTCTAATAAATTCTGATTCATGTGTGTCTCTCCCAAAAGGTGTATACAGAAAGGATTATTGTGGTAAACTAAAAATCAAAGACTCAAATCATACAAGACGCTCCAAGCAAAACACATGTCATGTGGTGAATAAAAATATAGCATCAAGTAAAGTTACCGATGGACGAAGACGAAAGAGGGGATGCCTTCCGGGGCATCCCCAAGCTTAGGATTTTGGTTGTCCTTGAATTTTACCTTGGGGTGCCTTGGGCATCCCCAAGCTTAGGCTCTTGCCACTCCTTATTCCAAAATCCATCAAATCTTTACCCAAAAACTTGAAAACTTCACAACACAAAACTCAACAGAAAATCTCATGAGCTCCGTTAGCGAAATAAAACAAACCACCACTTTAAGGTACTGTAATGAACTCATTCTTTATTTATATTGGTGTTAAAACTACTGTATTCCAACTTCTCTATG
>NC_041381.1:635006208-635013211 GCF_002162155.2 Triticum dicoccoides
TAGATTCATCAAAATAAGCAAACAACACACAGAAAACAGAATCTGTCAAAAACAGAACAGTGTGTAGTAATATGTATCTTTCGAATACTTCTGGAACCCCAAAACTCCTACCAAAATAGGAAGTCCTAGATAATTTGTCTATTAATCTTCTTCAAAAATAATCAACTATAAAGCACGTTTGTGTGATTTATGAAAATTATTCTCGTGCGTGCAAAAGTTTCTGTTTTTTAGCAAGATCAAATTAAACTATCACCCAAAATGATGCTATAGGTTTTACTTGGCAGAAACACTAATTAAAACATAAAACCACATCTAACCAGAGGCTAGATGAACTATTTATTACCAAACAGGAACAAAAAGCAAAGAACAACAAATAAAATTGGGTTGCCTCCCAACAAGCGCTATCGTTTAACGCCCCTAGCTAGGCATAAAAACGAGAATAGATCTAAGTATTGCCATCCTTGGTATTCAATTCTTCAATAGAACACTTATAACCCTTAGGAGTTTCCTTATTTTTATTAATGATTAAACTCCTAGTCAAGAAATAAAAAAATTCGTTTGTAGCAAAAGGTTCCTTAATGATAGCGAAAAAGCAGGGGTGAACACTAATTGATTTGAGATCCGCATTTTCCTTACTAGAAGATTCACCCTTATTTTTAGGAACATACATTAATTTGGCAATTTTCGTAGTAGGAGGATTTGGAGTATTTTTCACAGAAGAAAAGGTGGACTCTAAGTTCGTAATAATATCCTCAAGTTTACCGATTCTTGTGGAATATTGATCTATTCTTTCATTAACTATAGGTTCCTTTTCTTTAAAAAATTTAATAGTAACTCCAACCTTAGATCCATATTGGGTAATTTGTTTGTGGATCTTTTTATCCAAATTTTTAATTAACTCTACAGTGGCAGCTTTATTTTCAATAATTTCAAACCTTTGCATCACATGTTCCAAAGTTAAAATAGTTCCATTAACCAAAAGAGGTGGTGGACCAAACAAATATATCATAGCATTATAAGAATCAAAAGTATGGCTACCCAAGAAATTCCCTCCAGTAATGGTATCAAGAATATATCTGTTCCAAGGAGTAATGCCTACATAAAAATTGCAAAGAAGAACGAAAGTAGATTGCTTCCTAGTAGATCTATTCTGAGCATTGCAAATTCTATGCCAAGCATCTTTTAGGTTTTCTCCATCCCTTTGTTTAAAATTAAGAACTTAATGATCGGGAGTACTAACAATGATAGGAGGACTAGTCATTACGACGAACAATGACACAAGAAGCAAGCGAAAAAAGAGGCGAACGGGAAGAAAAGGGCGAATAAAACGGCAAGGGTGAAGTGGGGGAGAGGAAAACGAGAGGCAAATGGCAAATAATGTAGTGCGAGCGATAAGATTTTGTGATGGGTACTTGGTATGTCTTGACTTGTGCGTAGACTCCCCGACAACGGCAATAGAAATCCTTCTTGCTACCTATTAAGCATGTGTTGGTTTTGCCTTGAAGAGGAAAGGGTGAGGCAACAAAGTAGCGTAAGTATTTCCCTCAGTTTTTGAGAACCAAGGTATCAATCCAGTAGGAGGCTACACGCAAATCCCTCGTACCTGCACAAACAAATAAGAACCTTGCAACCAACACAATAAAGGGGTTGTCAATCCCTTCACGGCCACTTGCAAAAGTGAGATCTGATAGAGATAATAAGATAAATATTTTTGGTATTTTTATTATATAGATTGGAAAGTAAAGATTGCAAAATAAAATAGATCGGAAATTTATATGATGGAACATAGACCCGGGGGGCGGGGCCATAGGTTTCACTAGTGGCTTCTCTCAAGATAGCATAAGTATTACGGTGGGTGAACAAATTACTGTCGAGCAATTGATAGAAAAGTGCATAGTTATGAGAATATCTAGGCATGATCATGTATATAGGCATCACGTCCGCGACAAGTAGATCGAAATGATTCTGCATCTACTACTATTACTCCACACAACGACCGCTATCCAGCATGCATCTAGAGTATTAAGTTCATAAGAACAGAGTAACGCATTAGGCAAGATGACAATAATATCTAGAAAAGTGCATAGTTATGAGAATATCTAGGCATGATCATGTGTATAGGCATCACATCTGCTACAAGCAGATTGAAACGATTCTGCATCTACTACTATTACTCCACACATCGACCGCTATCCAACATGCATCTAGAGTATTAAGTTCATAAGAACAGAGTAACACATTAGGCAAGATTACATGATGTAGAGAGATAAACTCATGCAATATGATATAAGCCCCATCTTTTTATCCTCGATGGCAACAATATAATACGTGCCTTGCTGCCCCTGCTGTCACTGGGAAAGGACACCGCAAGATTGAACCCAAAGCTAAGCACTTCTCCCATTGCAAGAAAGATCAATCTAGTAGGCCAAACCAAACTGATAATTCGAAGAGACTTGCAAAGATAACAAATCATACATAAAATAATTCATAGGAGATTCAAATATTGTTCATAGATAATCTTTATCATAAACCCACAATTCATCAGATCTCAAGAAATGCACCGCAAAAAGTATTACATCAAATAGATCTCCAAGAAGATCGAGGAGAACTTTGTATTGAGAATCAAAGAGAGAGAAGAAGCCATCTAGCTAATAACTATGGACCCAAAGGTCTGTGATAAACTACTCACACTTCATTGGAGAGGCTATGGTGTTGATGTAGAAGCCCTCCGTGATCGATTCCCCCTCCGGTGGAGCGCCGGAAAAGGCCCCAAGATGGGATCTCATGGGTACAGAAGGTTGCAGCGGTGGAAATAGGGTTTCGTGGTGCTCCTGGATGTTTTCAGGGTATATGAGCATATATAGGCGAAAGAAGTCGCTCAGGGGAGCCACGAGGGGCCCACGAGGGTGGGGGGCGTGCCCTCCTACCTCGTGGCCTCCTCGTTTCTTTCTTGACGTCCACTCCAAGTCTCCTGGATTGCGTTTGTTCCAAAAATAACTCTCCAAAAGGTTTCATTCCATTTGGACTCTGTTTGATATTCCTTTTTTGCGAAACACTGAAATAGGCAAAAAACAGCAATTTGGACTGGGCCTCCGGTTAATAGGTTAGTCCCAAAAATAATATAAAAGTGTATAATAAAGCCAATTAAACATCCAAAACAGATAATATAATAGCATGGAACAATTAAAAATTATAGATACGTTGGAGACGTATCACCGTGCCGCCGATGTCGTCTTGGCCTGGGTCGAGGCCATCCACGCCAAGATATTTCAGGCCACCTCGGAATCCAGCATGCAACCCTCATCCGAAAAGGCGGCGGTGGCCATGGAGCACCTGCTTCCTCATGAGGTCGCCCAGCGGGTGCTGGAGATGCATCAGGCGGCGGAGATCGAGGAGCGCCGGGAGGAGGAGTTGCATGTGGCCTAGGTCGAGGTAGAGAAGAGTCTGTCCGTCGAGGAATCAACGATGGAGTACCAACGCGAGCTCTGGCGCAGCCACTACTATGAGTACTATAACCTTGAGGGCGTCACCGAGGATGAGGACGAGGACGAGGACACGGTCGACTTCAGCAGGGGGGACGCGGAGTCCACCAACGGTCACATGTCGCCAGGACAAGTCATCAATGTCTCATCTCACACCGGCGATGCATAGGCCAGCGCAACGACGGATTTGTTAAAATTATGCGTACTTAGGCTTTTTTTAATGCTATTTAATTACTAAAATTGCTCGATTCACACTACAGGAATCAGGAACTTTGCCGTCAGCCATGGCTGACAGCAAAGGCATGCTCGGCGGTAAGTGTCACTAAGTGTGGTCTGTAAGTGTGGTATGTAAGTGGTGGTAACGCATGCACTTTGTTAGAGCTGGCTTACGGCAAAGATCATGATTCCAGTAGTGTCAGTAAGTGTGGTCTGTGTGCTCTATGCTCTTTTGTGTGCCCAAATTAGCAAGCGATGTTAAATTATGCAATGACGTACCCGGGGAAATTTCGACGAAAATTTGAATGGTCAAACTCATCCCATGCGCGTAAAGAATAAAAATCGTTTGCGATGCACACTATCGTTCAAAGTAAATGGTGTCCGGCGGCACCATGCGCAAAGTTTCCCTCCACATTTCGATATTTTTGGCCTACTGCCAAAATATCTACCCCCTTCCCCACCCCCTTTTCTCCCCGACCACAAGTCACATTTCCCCTGTTTCCCCCTTCCTTCCTTCCAAATCTATAGCTGCTTCCTCGCTCTCGCCCTCTCGCATCCTACCACCGGGGTCGCCATGGTCTTCTTCAAAGACCTCTCCAGCGGTTCCTCCTCCGACGACTCCTTCACCACCCGGGGTATGCCTCTCTTCTCTCTCTCGTCTATGACTTGGAACGAAGGATTTTTACCCGGCGGTCGATTTGAGTCATTTCTTCCTCTTGTAGTTCCCTAGGACCTTCAGTTGCAACAGACGGAGCGGGGTGGCTGAAGATCTGTCTGCTTGTTGTCACCATCAATCTCCATGCGTGAAGCTAGTTGCGTTTCAATCTGTGGACAGTGGGAGGAAGTTTCTGGCATGTGCAGAGAAGATTAATTAGACCCTCTTTTGTTGTTACAAATCATTTGTTAGATGTGATTCAGACACTGTAACGGTCTCAACCCATTCATACCATACCTTCAACCAAACGCATCCTAAGATAGTGTCACAGTTTGTACCTAGTATCTAAAAATGTTGCCATCTCATCAGCGGTGCCATTAGAAAATTATTTGGCACCGCTTAAGCAGTTTGTGCAGCCAACTTGTCCACACATTCGAGCAGCCAAGCAGTAAAATACTAAATCTTTATGGCACGAAGGAACTAGGCGTCAGAGCAACTAGGTGCTCTGGAGTTCGGGTCCCTGATTTTTTGTCCGCTACATCGGCTCGCTAGTGCAGGGCACCAGAGCAAGATGTAGCAACAGTTCTCTTTACACCGTTTTGGCATACATAGTGGACGACCTTAGTGCTATTAGTTCTATGTTGCTAAATTTGTGCATGTACACACATGTTAGTATCAATTTGCTGTCATCCAAACACTGTCGCTATGCTGTTGCAGTTATATTTACCTTCCTCTTAAAATGTTCAATTTGTTATTTGTAAGAACTTGTAGCGTTGTTGTAGTTAATTATAGCTTCTGATGTTTCAGAATTTGGTTGTTGTCTCAGTAGCAATTAATTCATTTGCACATTGATTTTTTTGAGAAGATATGTCATAGTTAACTTGTTTCTTCAGTTTTTCAAAATAAGTATAGGCGATTTTCTATGTTGCTATAAACCCATTTTCCCTACAATTGTTACTGATATAGTTTTAAATATTATAGGACGAACAGAAGTGTTCTTACTTGGAGTGGGTTGATCAAGAGTGGCCACAGTCTTTGAAGATGTGCCTAGCAAAGCTCTAGAGCATGTATCACGAAGAGAACAGAGGTAGGCTTAGAGAAAGTGTTGTCAATGCTGAAGAATATTTGAAGATGTGGGATAGAAAGAAGAAGGTGGAGAATGAGCTCAGATTTTGTAAATCAGACTTTGCTAAGAAGGAGGAGGCACTTTCCCAGTTGGCCAATGCAAAACAGGTTCTTACTGAACTGAAAGCAGAGGTGGATAAGATGAGCCTGGATGATCTCGATTAGGGAAATGAATTTATTGTTCTTATGAAGTTGAACTAGCTATATGTTGTAATGTGTTGTTTTCAGGCAGCTATCGTACTGTGATGTTAAAATATATATATGTGCCTGATATGAAATTGGCAAACAAATGTTTAATATGAAATGTGAATTTGCGCAATACTGAAACTATTAATTGTAAACTAATAAACCTGCTAAATGGGTCATGGAACTTTGCAAACGGTTCTAGAAGTAAAAGTGCTTGTGATGGATAACCCAATGCCACACAGTTTTCTTCATCAAATCGTGTGATGTAGTTGATAAAAGCAAACTTTTAACCAAGGCAGAGCGTGTGTGATAGTTCCTATCACACACGAGCCTATACATGAACCTGTGTGGGATGTACATATGAACAGAAAAGTTTTCCCAGGATTGACTGTGTGGGATGTACATACGAACGGAAATGTTTTCCCTGAATCGACTGTGTGGGATGTACATAAGAACAGAAACATACTCCTTGGATTGACTGTGTGTGATATACATACAAACGGAAATTTTTTTCTGGGATTCACCATGTGGGATGTACATACGAACGGAAACGATTGGGTTTTGATGCCTCGCCCGATCGCACACGAGCTCATTTTCCCCCAGCCTGTTGTAACGCCCCGGATTCGATGCGCCAGGTGTCTGCCAGTTATTCGCCGTCGTTGCCATGTCATTTTCTTGCGTGTTGCATTTTGCCATGTCATCATTCGCTTTGTGTCATTATGTGCATTGCATTGCATCGCATACATGTTCGTCTCATGCATCCGAGCCTTTTCCCCGTTGTCCGTTTTGCAATCCAGCGCTCCTATGCCCTCCGGCGTTCCCCTTTTGTCTCTCGTTGTGAGCGGGTGTTAAAGGTTCTCGGAATGGCCCGAGGTTTGCCAAGCGGCCTTGGTATAGCACCGGTAGACCGCCTGTCAAGTTTCGTGCCATTTGGAGGTCGTATGATACTCCAACGGTTGACCGGGTAGCCCGCAAAGCCTCATTCGTCTTGCAGCCCAACACGCCTCCAAAGTGGCCGAAACCCATCTAACTCCCCTCCATCCTCTCGGTCGTTAGATCACGATCGCGTGGCCGAAAATCGCTCCCCATTTGGACTCTCCTAGCTCCTTCTACCTATATATTTGTGCCTCCCCCCGAAAATCCCGCAGATCAAACCCTAGCCCCGCTCCCCTCGCGCGCCGGACATGTCAAACCCCGCCGGACATGTCCAGCCTCCACCTCGCTCCGGCCAATCGTGGTCTGCCACGTCACCTTCTTCGCCGCCTCAGCCACTCCCACGCCGCCACGTCTCAGCCGCCGCGCTCTCTCTCCTCCAGCCCCGCCGCCGGCACGCGCGGCC
>NC_041381.1:635014013-635052744 GCF_002162155.2 Triticum dicoccoides
CCCAGCTCGCCGCCTCCTAGATCCGCTCCGGCCGTCGCCGCCTTGCCGGCCTCGTCGCGCAGCCGTGCCGGCTCCAGCCCGCGCCGCCCAGCCTCTCCCTCGCCTCCTCCGACCGGATCCGGCGAGGAGCGCCTCGGATCCGGCCTTCCCCAGCTCCGGCCGTCTCCTTCATCAACTCCGGCGAGCTCTCCGGCGAGATCCACCGCCCGTTGACTTTTTCCCCGAGGTTGTTTTTCTGCTGTCCCTAATATTTTGTCATTATCATGCCATGTTCATCGCATCGTATCTCTCCATTCGTAGCTCCGTTTCGTGCGTATAATATGTAAAATTGTTCGTCTCAACGAGTACATCATTTCATTCCATTGCATCATATTCATTTGAGGTCATCTAGATGCCTGAATCATCGTTGCAAGAGTGCTTCATGATGTTGTCTGCTTTATGTTAACAGAACATGCTCATTTGTCATTTTTGCCATGATTGATGTGTGCATCCTATGAGGTTAATGTCTACATGTATTTTGATCTATACTATGTCTTCTTTACATAGGTGCTTACCATGTATTTTTGTGATCAATGTGGTGACTAGCACAATCATGTAAACTAGGCTTCGTAATGTTGCTGATTTCAGTCCCTGTTCTGCTGTTATTTTGATGCCATATAAACATGATGCTACAGAGAGATCCATGCATATTTTGAGATATTTCAGTAAGGATGTTTTGAACATATGGTTTTTTTTATCCAGTCATGCCCCTGGTTGCAATTATGGAGTAGTCTAGCATGTCATTTTTGTGCTCTACCTTTGCTTCAAAATGTTTTCTGGCAGATTGTTTACATGTTATTCAATTTTGCCAAGATTGTTGTAGTTGATCCTTGCATGCTATGAACTTGTTCTTGCCTTGCTTAGCTTCCTAAACATGTCTTCTTACTGTTGGGTGCCTTGCCATGCCATGTATTGCTCTGTGGTGAGTGGTTCAAGCTCACCAACATGCCTTCATAATTCTGTTTCTGCCATGTTTGAATCTGTAATATAACTTGCCATGTTTACATGGGTGCCATCATATTTTCTGATCCCTTTTGGCTCATGGTCAGTAAGGGACTTTTGATCTATGCAATTAGTAGATTCATGCCATGCCTTTGTTTCCCATGATAAATTCCCGTAACATGTTGTTTGATAGCTCTGAACATTGCAACCTGATGTTATTTTCTGCAAAGTCTGAACTGTTATTATTTGCAATCTTTCCATGTGTGTTTGAGCATGTTCTAGTGATTTCTGGAGATAGCTCAGTGTTCATGTTTTGTTATGCTTTACCTATACATCATGCCCATGCCTTTTGTTTTCATATTGTGGTACTGTAGCATGTTGTTTTGGTGCTTGCAATATGCCTAGTTGCTGTTTTGGACAGATTGTTGCTATAACTTGTTTCATGTGTGTGTGTGTTGAACCGTTGCTCCGTTTTGAGTGTGCTCTATATGAAACTTGCTTAGAATTGCATGTAGCTTCATATTATCATGTTGCATCCTTGTTTTGAGGTGTTTGCTTGATGTTTGTATGCATTTTGCATCAATGCCATGTTTAACTTGTTTTGCTCATATCTTCTAGGCCGTAGCTCCAAACTAAGTGAACTTTATATGTAACTTGACTAGAATCTCGTGTAGACCATCTTGGTGCATTTTAACTTGCTGTTTAACAACTTGAACATAAGGTTTATTCAGATCTGGACCATTTTCGAAATTTGCATATGAGGACTTACCGGAATTGTATATGTTGTTTCCGGCCTCATTTAAACTTGTCTTGATGTGTTGCTCTAGTTTGCATCATCTCTTGCCATGAGTAGCTTCATGTAGTCTTGTCTTGCATCATGCTTGTTTGTGCATCATGTCTTGTTCATGTGTGGTGTGTTTACCTTGTTGTGTGCTTCTTCTCGATAGTTTCTGTTTCGTTGCGATCGTGAGGATTCGTTCGTCTACGCTTGGTTCGGCTTCATCCGTTCATCTTCTTCATGGACTCGTTCTTCTTCCTTGCGGGATTTCAGGCAAGATGACCGCTACCCTGGATCTCACTACTATCATTGCTATGCTAGTTGCTTCGTTCTATCGCTTTGCTGCGCTACCTATCTTTTGCTCGTCAAGCCTCCCATATTGCCATGAACCTCTAATCCTTTGATACCTTTCCTACGCAAACCGTTGTTTGGCTCATTTACCGCTTTTGCTCAGCCCCTCTTATAGCGTTGCTAGTTGCAGGTGAAGTTGAAGATTGCTCCATGGCGGACACGATTTTGTTGGGATATCACAATATCTCTTATTTATTAATGCATCTATATACATGGTAAAGGGTGGAAGACTCGGCCTTTTTCCTGGTGTTTTGTTCCACTCTTGCCGCCCTAGTTTCCATCATACCGGGGTTATGTTCCCGGATTTTGCGTTCCTTACGCGGTCGGGTGATTTATGGGACCCCCTTGACAGTTCGCTTTGAATAAAACTCCTCCAGCAAGGCCCAACCTTGGTTTTACCATTTGCCTCACCACCACCTATCCCTTTCCCTTGGGTCGGCCAACCCGAGGGTCATCTTTATTTTAGCCCCCCCCCCGGGCCAGTGCTTGTCTAAGTGTTGGTCCGAACCAAGCCGCCTGCGGGGCCCCCTCAGGGCAACTCGAGGTCTGGTTTTACTCGTAGCCTGTCTCATCCGGTGTTGCCCTGAGAACGAGATGTGTGCAGCTCCTATCGGGATTGTCGGCGCATCGGGCGGTCTTGCTGGTCTTCTTTTACCATTGTCGAAATGTCTTGTAAACCGGGATTCCGAGTCTGATCGGGTCTTCCTGGGAGAAGGAATATCCTTCGTTGATCGCGAGAGCTTATCATGGGCTAAGTTGGGACACCCCTGCAGGGTATAATCTTTCGAAAGCCGTGCCTGCAGTTATAGGCAGATGGGAATTTGTTAATGTCCGGTTGTAGATAACTTGACACCAGATCCGAATTAAAATGCATCAACCATGTGTGTAGCCGTGATGGTCTCTTTTTGGCGGAATACGGGAAGTTAACACGGTTTTGGGTTATGTTTGACGTAAGTAGGAGTTCAGGATCACTTCTTGATCATTGCTAGCTTCACGACCGTTCCTTTTGCTTCTCTTCTCGCTCTTATTTGCATATGTTAGCCACCATATATGCTTAGTCGCTGCTGCAGCCTCACCACTTTACCCCTTCCTTTCCCTTTAAGCTTTGCTAGTCTTGATACCCATGGTAATGGGATTGCTGAGTCCTCGTGGCTCACAGATTACTACAACAACAGTTGCAGGTACAAGTTTTGCGATGATCATGACGCGAGAGCGATGTTTGCTTGTGTTGGAGTTCTTCTTCTGCTTCTTCTTCGATCAGGGGATAGGTTCCAGGTCGGCAGCCTGGGCTAGCAGGGTGGATGTCGTTTGAGTTTTTGTTTGTGTTTCATCCGTAGTCGGATGATGATCTAATGTATTGTGATGTTGTATTCATGTGGCATTATATGCCTTATGTATGTATCCCCATCTATTATGTAATGTTGATGTAATGATATCCACCTTGCAAAAGCGTTTCAATATGCGGGTCTATCCTTGGTGGGACCTTCGAGTTCCTTTTGGATAGGGTCGCATATTGGGCGTGACACCTGTGTGCCGGGAGGGCCTATCCCCGACGGTTTCTGGGTCGTGTGGGAAGGACCCCCCTATCGCCCACACTCACTTGGCGATGATTCCAAATGCCGTCGTGGAAAGGGGTTAAAAACCATTAGTATAGCACCGACGCGTACTAGTGCTTGTATTTCGGTCTAGCCGATAGGCTTGGATCAGTGAGTCCAAGTTCAACGCAGAGGAAATTTTTTCATCTCAGCTCACTTGGCAAATGAAATTTCACAAGGATTTGCAGGGAATTAGCAAAAAACATTTGCAAAGAATTTAACACAGAAGTTTAATAGGCAAATAAAAGAAACAAAAAGAGATGATAGAGATCTACATGAAGTTTTTTTGTTTTAGAAGGGAAACACTTAGCAAGAAAACATGCAAAGGAAATACAAGGGCCACAAGAACACTAGAGAACTTCATCTAGAGATGGTCGGCGACATAGTCACCTATGTTAGAGTATATTGACTTAGGAGTCAAGTGAGATCACTTGATCATAGGTCATACTCATCATTTAAGCTCAAAATGGGGTTACCATTTTTCATTTAAGCATTTTTATGTTTTCACACCTTCTTGAGTTGTTTTACTTCATGACTTGGAGTAAAACTTCTCTAAGGTGTAATGACATACCTTGGGTTGTGGTGTTGATCTTGATCATGTAGTTGAACTTATATTGGATGCTCAAAGTTGTTGTAGTTGGGAGCACCCTTTGGAGTTGAAGTTCATCTTCCTACATGGGTTAGTCTTGCAAGGAAGAGCACTTGTTTATCCAAGTTGACAATCATGAAATTAGATACCAATTGAAATTTGACATGTTGAAATAGTCAAAGGATATGTTGAGTGAGTGCATGCTTCCTTGTTTTCAACAACCAAACCATAGGAACTTGATGATGTGGAGATTGCACAAAATGTGAGTGGCTTGCAATCCCATAGATTTAGGCTCATCCAAGTACCTACAAGGGTTAGATAACATGCAAGGGTACAAATATAGATCCAAGACATATGATCATCATCATAAGAGAAATATCAGGGATTTGTCATAAGAATGCTCATTCCTTGCATGTATCCAAATGGAGTTTCTACTCCATGTTCGAGGCATCAATGATATTCAATTCACCTCTCAAATGGCATAACACTTTCTCATCAAGAGGTTTGGTAAATATATCCGCCAATTGCTTATCGGTACGAACATGCTTAAGATTGATGTCTCCTTTTGTAACATGATCACAAATGAAATGATGACGAACTTCAATATGCTTAGTTCGAGAATTTTGCACGGGAATATGAGCAATCTTAATAGCACTCTCATTGTCACAAAGCAATGGAACATGTTTCACATGTATCCCATAATCTTTAAGAGTTTGGTAATCCAAAGTAATTGAGCACAACATGATCCGGCGGCAATGTATTTTGCTTTGGTAGTGGGTAAGAATACCGAGTTTTGTTTCTTTGGAGGACCAAGACACAAGGGATCTACCAAGAAATTGACAATAACCTAAAGTGGTCTTTCTATCAACCTTGTCACCGGCATAGTCCGAATCGGACTAGCCAACAAGATAAAAAGATGACCTCTTAGGATACCAAATGCCAAAGTTTGGTGTATGAATTAAGTATCTCACTATCCTTATCATGGCCTTAAGATGACACTCTTTAGGGACCGCTTGATATCATGCACACATGCACACACTTAGCATAATATCGGAATGGGAGACACATAGATATAATAATGAACCAATCATAGAGAGATAAACCTTTTGGTCAACCAGTTTGCCATCCTTAGTCAAGTCAAGATGTCCACTAGTAGGCATGGGTGTTTTCATACCTTTGCTTTCTTGCATGTTGAACTTCTTGAAAAGATCCTTGGTATACTTCGTTTGAGAGACAAAGGTACCTTCCTTAGTTTTCTTGATTTGCAAACCAAGGAAAAATTTGAGTTCACTCATCATAGACATCTCAAATTTCTCCGACATTAGCCTTCCTAACTTTTCACTAAAATGGGGGTTAGTAGAACCAAATATGATATCATCGACATAAATTTGGCACACAAATAATTCACCATTAACCCTTTTAGTAAAAAGTGTAGAATCGATCTTCCCAATTTCAAAACCTTTTTCAGTAAGGAACTTGGTCAAGCATTTATACCATGCTCTAGGATCTTGTTTAAGACCATAAAGAGCTTTGTGGAGTTTGTAGACATGATCGATTAGGTTTCTTAGGATTAACAAAGTCAGGAGGTTGTTTAACATAAACTTCCTCCTTAATTTCACCATTTAGAAAAGAAATCTTAATGTCCATTTGGCATAAAGTGATATCATGATGATTGGCATAAGCAAGTAAAATGCGAATGGAGTCAAGTCTAGAAACGGGGGCATATGTCTCACCCTAGTACATACCTTCGAATTGAGTGTAGCCTTGAGCAACGAGACGCACCTTGTTGCGCACAACTTGACCATCCTCATCATGCTTATTCCGAAACACCCATTTGGTACCAATGATGTTTTGGTTGTCCTTGGGCTTCTCGACCAATGTCCACACTTGGATTCTCTCGAAGTTGTGTAGCTCTTCATGCATAGAATTTATCCAATCCGGATCCTCAAGAGCTTCTTCAACCTTCATAGGTTCAATGCTAGAAATGAATGAGTAATGTTCACAAAAGTTAGCTAAATGAGTTTTAGAGTGAGTAATTCTCCTGGTTTGGATGTCATCAAAGATTTGTTTAACGGTATGATCTCTTGAGATTCTTGCTCTAACTCATGGAAGCTTTTGCTTGGGTTGAGGTGGAACATCATCATCATCATCGTCATCATCATCATCTTCTTCTTCTTCTTCATTATTGTTGGCGTTGTCGTTCGCTTGTGGAGGTGGAGAAGGAGGTCGAGGTGGATCATCTTGTTGTACTTCCTCATTTCCTTCGTCTTGATGTGTTCCACTTGTGGATGCCTCCAAGTCAACTTGTGGTTCACCTTGATGTGAAGTTCAGGCTTCCACTTGAATGGACGAAGTACTCTCCTTCACCTCCGTTGGTCGAATCTTGCCAATCGACAAGTCTTGAAATGCTTCTGAAGGATCTTTATCTCCTACATCAATTGGCAATTGCTCTACTTGCGAGCCGTTAGATTGATCAAACTTCACGTCTACCGTCTCTTCAACCTTTCAGGTGAAATTGTTGTAGACACGGTAGGTGTGAGAGTTTGAGCCATAACCGAGTAGGAAACCCTCATGAGATTTAGGAGCAAATTTTGAACGATGATGCTTATCAAGAATGTAGCACTTTGAGCCAAATACTCGAATGTATCCAACTTGGGGTTTGTTACCGCCGAATAGCTCGTATGCCGTCTTGCCGAGAAGCTTGTGAAGATATAGTCGATCCGTGGTATGACAAGTTGCATCAACCGCTTCCGCCCAAATGTGTCTTGGCGTCTTGTATTCATCAAGCATCGTTCTTGTCATCTCCATGAATGTCCGATTCTTCCTCTCAACAACTCCATTTTGTTGAGACGTGTAGGTAGCCGAGAACTCATGTGAAATCCCTTCTTCATCAAGGAAGGTATCCACATTCGCGTTCTTGAATTCCATTCTGTTGTCACTTTGAACCTTTTTGATCTTCACTTCAAATTGATTTTGGGCCTTCTTGGCGAAGTTCTTGAAGATCTTCTGGACCTGTGATTTGTCATCAAGAAAGAACACCCATGTAAATCTTGAAAAATCATCAACTATGACCAAATCAAATGAGTTACCACCAAGGCTCTTGTAAGCATTGGGACCGAAAAAATCCATGTGAAGTAGCTCAAGTGGTTTTCTCGTGGTCATGATGTTCTTCACGGGATGACTTCCTCCAACTTGTTTTCCTGCTTGACAAGCGCTGCAAAGTCTATCCTTGTCAAATATAGCATCTTTAACACCAAGGATATTCTCACCTTTAATAAGCTTATCAAGATTTCGCATGCCAACATGACCTAACCGTCTATGCCATAACCATACTTTAGAAGATTTAGCAATTAAACAAGTGCGAGGTTTGGCTCTCTTAGTGAAGTCAACAATGTGTAGATCACCTCTACGAACACCGGTAAATACCATTTTATGATTATCTCTTTGAAACACTTGGCAATCTACTTCGGTAAATAGAACATTGAAACCAAAGTCGGCTAGTCTAGATTCGGAAAGGAGATTGTAACCAAGAGATTCAATGAGCATGACAATTTGAATGGAGCTATCATGGGAAATGGCCACCTTACCAACGCCAACTACCTACCCTTGGAGTTATCTCCAAAAGTGACATACTTACGTGGACCATCATTCTTAGCAAGCTCGCGGAACATATCTTTATCTTCGGTCATGTGGTCGGTACATCCACTATCAAGAATCCACTCTTTTCCTCCGGCCATATAGTCGCAAAGATTAGCCATGAGACCAAAATGTCTCACCGACTCCTCAAGGTCAAGTTCACTATCTTCATCTTCATCATAATATCCACGCTCAATGTCATCATGTCATTGATCATCATCTAGAGCAAGTGATTAATTAGATATACGCTCATGACAATATTCAAGTTTGTGAATTCTAATTGTCTCCGAGGTGATGTTACTAATAATTCCAACATCAGCCTTAGAACGCATAAGATCACGGAGCTCAAATGGACATTCATCAAATTTAGGATCGCTAGGACTCATCTTATTGAAGGCAATAAACTTATGAAGAATTTTATCTAGATTCATCAAGGAATAATTCGGAAAGCGTTCCTCAAGATATTTTCATATAGTGTATGCGAATTCAAGAGTAGGCAAACATGCAAGCAAGTTTCTAGGCAATCCTCTAATGATAAGATCAATAGTCCTAAGATTGCAAACCATGTCAAGGGACTCATCGGGGTGGTATGCAAAGGATCAATGGGAGGCACACAAGGACTAGTAATGTACTTGCTCAAATTATATTCATTGAAAATCACAAGCATTTCATTTTTCCAACAACCATAAAACTCCCTGTCAAGAATAGGAACTCTATGTCTAATACTCCCGACCATAGACTCATCCATCTTCCTCCAATGGCGATTAAACCAAAGCAATGGAGACCAATGCTCTGGTGCCAATTGAAAGGATTGAGAAGAGGGGTCTAGAGGGGGGTGATTAGACCCTTAACAAGCAAAGTTGGCAGTTTTTAATTCCTTCAAGTTAAGGTTGAGAATTACCACAAATTTAAGCATTCACAATACATTTCAAGCAAGCATGACAACAGTATATAGGCAGTGGAAAAGTAAAGCATGCAAGTTGCAAGAAACTAAAGGGATGGGATTGGAGCTTGCAAACCCAATGGAGACACGGAGATTTTTGGCGTGGTTCTGATAGGTGGTGCTATCGTACGTCCATGTTGATGGAGACTTTAACTCACAAAGGGTAACGGTTGCGCGAGTCCATGGAGGGATCCACCCACGAAGGGTCCACGAAGAAGCAACCTTGTCTATCCCACCATGGCCATCGCCCAGGAAGGACTTGCCTCACTCGGGTAGATCTTCACGAAGTAGGCGATCTCCTTGCCCTTACAAACTTCTTGGTTCAACTCCACAACTTGTCGGAGCCTCCCAAGCGACACCCAACTAATTTAGGAGACACCACTCTCCAAAAGGTAATAGATGGTGTGTTGATTATGAACTCCTTGCTCTTCTGCTTCAAATGATAGTCTCCCCAACACTCAGCTCTCTCACACAGATTTGGATATGGTGGAAAGATGATTTGAGTGGAAAGCAACTTGGGGAGGGCTAGAAAATCAAGATTCTTGTGGTAGGATTGGTATATCTTGATCTCAACACATAAGTAGGTGGTTCTCTCTCATAAAATGAGTAGTGGAAGTGTAGGCATGTTCTAATGGCTCTCCTCATGAATGAAGAGGGGGTGGAGGGGTATATATAGCCTTCACACAAAATCCAACCGTTACACACATTTGACCCAACTCGGTCAGACCCCGATGAGATTGATTTAGTTCAAAATGTGAACGTTAAGAATCTCGGTGGGACCGACTGGAACAACTCGTTGTGACCGATGTGCTAGGGCTTAAGGAAAATATCAACTCGGTGGCCCGATTGCATCAACTCGGTGAGACCAAAGTGAAGCAATAAGCAATAGAGAGAATGTCAAGCCAACTCGGTGAGACCGATTGCACTGACTCGGTGAGACCGAAAGAGTGCAACAAGTCACAGCACGCTGGCAAGGCCATCTCGATGAGACCGAGATCCGCATCGGTGTGACCGAACTTTTAGGGTTTCTGGCAGTGGCTATGTCGTATGAACTCGGTGGCTCCAGATAGCATGAATCGGTGGGGCTGAGTTTGACTTTGGGTTTTGGACATATTTGGAATGAGAAAGTGGTTGAGGGCTTCGGAGCAATATCACTAATCACTTTGAGCAAGCAAGCCATTGAGGAACACCTCATCCCCTTTTAGTATTATTGGCTTCCCTATGGACTCAATGTGATCTTGGATCACTAAAAAATGAAATGAAGAGTCTTGAGCTTTAGCCAATGCTTGTCCTTGACACCTTGAAGGGGTTCCACATCCTCTTGTCCTTTCCACGCCATTGTTGAACTTGTCTGAAATACACTAGATAAAAGCATTAGTCCAACAAGAGATATGTTGACATTAATTACCAAAATCACCCAGGGAGCACTTGTGCTTTCACATTATTAAGTAACAAAGATGCCGGTAACAATGAGAGCACAATCACACTCCTTAGACTCATGACCAATCTTACACACACCTTGCAAAATCTGCGAGCTTCTCATATCAAACAACATAAACCATGCGCTCTGTCCGACATAAACCATGCGCTCCTTCCCTCTAATGATATCAACATGTTTTGTTAAAGATTCTCGGAGATCATGTTGCACCCTTACTCGAACATAATCACCACAAGAGTTGCCGGATAAGCGCATATCCAACACCTTGACAGCCTTCTTGACCAACTTCTCCATGACCCCCTTCTCATAGAAATCATCAGGCAACTTGTGAATTTGCAGCCAAACATGCATATGCACCATCTGAATATTCTCTACACAACTAAATTCATCATATGGTTGTAGCAGGACCGCCTAGAACCTGAAGATCCAGGGGCCTGGTTCATAATCAGCCCCAATCACCCAAACACAAGGCCTGAACCACAAAAAGATTGGCCCCAAGAGGTCTGAATCGCACCGCCTGCGCAATGTTCCATGTTGCACATGTAACATGGAAGAAAGCCGCTTGACTGAAAGTATTTGCCGTGTGAACTCTCGCAAGCGCCATCTACCAGACTTGATCATTGATCTGTGGATCATCTTCATCGATCACTAAGTCATCGAATTCCTCCTCTACAAGGTCTAACAGGCCGAAGAATTCATCAAGGCCATCACCACAACCCTTTCATGCACCTACGCTTGTCGCTGAGAAGGCGTCCGAGTTAGATGGCATCACCTGAATGGGAACGCTGTCGTGGATCGGCAGGAAGAATGAGGTAGACTCAATGTGATCGCAGTCGCCCAAGGAGACAAATGCTAGCCACCACTAGGGGAAAACAGTTCAGCTTGTAATGATTACCTGCTCGTCTATCTGTCCTATGGGACCATAAGTTTGTGGTCTCATGCTAACCAGCTAGTGGGGCACATTCTGAATGCAACGTTTTAGAGGACGGGCTCCATAGAGCTCGTTATTTGATTTTTTTAAATACCATTTAAAAGTTAAAAACATTTTTTTTCAGAAAATATACACTCATGTTCTCCGAGCGTCCATAATTTTTTGTTAAATTATAGCATTATTTGTAGGGAACACGATAAGGACAAAACTTTGGTCCAAATACAACAAAGAAAAGGCCCATTTAATCTATGTGTTTGTCTTTTTTTCTTTACACCTCTTATGAGCATGTATGTTAATCAAGTTTCGTATGTGTATATACTACAACTATATGCTTATGTGCATACTTTTTTAGGTGTGAAAAGTATTTTCACTGATAACTTGGAGCTCTTCCCTCAAATGCACTTTTCAGGCATATACTCCCCTTAACAGATCATTGATGTCATTCACTCATGCTATATACCGTTCTAGCTAGCCAGACAAGCAGATTATCTCAAAATTCATGCCTATGATGATCAATTTCCATAGAGGGTATCATTTTGAGTGAATTTTGTTTAACCAGTTATTGGTTGTATCATGGATGGTTTAGATATTTTTCTCTCATTCATCACATGTTTAATCCAATCAAATTTCCTATCAGAACTAGCTTTAATTATTCCGTGCCTGGTGTTTGATAACTTTCAGGAGCATCAGTGGCAAGTGGGGGTGGGAACACTGGCGGATATCACTTTTGGTGGTGCTCCTCGAGTGCCGAGCCTTGACTTTCTGGGTGAAAACCTAAGGCCCGATCTTCATTGGTTGTGCCTCACAATTGCCTTGCTACAGGTATTGTGTTGACAACTCAGACTTTTTTCAGGGTGAAAACCTAAGATCTTGAATCGAGCGAGGACGGCGCTTCTGCACTGTTCCCTTCTTGAAGGCGTTGCTTTTGAAGACCTTTTTTGTTTTTCAGGTGCTGTCTTTGGTGGTGGTTTATGTGGTGCGGTTGAGAGGAGTTAATCATTGTGGCGGGCCTTTTTTTGTGTGCTTTTTCAGGTTGTGTGCATCATGAATGTCTTTGTGACATTTGTTGGTGCAGAGGCCGGGTGTAATTGATATCTTCATGATATTAATATATTTTCTTTATTAAAAAAATTCTTTCATGCCTAGATGGGACCCATACGACTAGTGTTAGGGGTCCCCAAAATAGCTTAATACACATTTTGGGTACTACCCTCGTGTTTACAGGTATCAACCTATTTCCATCATATAATCGGGTGCTACCCTCATTACCCTTAGTAGCGCATATCTGACGCTAACTGGGTTGACATGTCGCTCGACAGGTTGCCTACCAATCTCTATTTTGTTTCTCTTCAATTGGAGATGCATGGACCGGGGGTTCTATTGTCAGGAAGTGCACTATTATTTAGTTCACCACGCACTTAAAGAAATGAGCACTAGAGGATGATATGAGCTAGGGGAAGTGCTTGCGATTGTTGTGCCAAAGAGGGGCACATGTGCAAAAATCAAAGATCTCAAGTAAAAGTAAAACACATCAATAGTGTGACCTTCTATAATTTTGGACACAACCACGGCTTTTGAAAAACGACTTTTATCATTTATTTTTATTACATAAATCTAATCTAGTCTTACAGAAAATTTACACATATGATTTTCATCTATCCAATCTAAAAACTAAAAGAAAGTTGAAGCCAAGCCACCTCTTCAAAATATTCAAAAGAGGTGACAACTAGGCACCACGCCAAACGCTAACATTCCAGAATGAGCATTAATTAAGACTAACCGAAGTAGATTTTTGGTACTTATTTAACGTCCACAAACAACAACTATTTAAGGTGCGTATAATACTTAGTTTAACCCAAAACTTACCACAAGAGCAACAAGTGGTTGGATAGTTAGGAGGATCATGTTATTGACACATTTTCGTCTCATTAGTGCGGATTATTCTCTGGATGAAAGACGACATTCCTGTTGATAGCCAGACACAACTCCAATCAGATCTGACGGTTTTTGCTCGCTCCCAGCCTGTGGATCGGGGTGATCCATCTGCCCCCAACCACATCGGGCTCCAAGCCACTGCCACCGGTCCCTGCCTCCTCCGTCCGTCGCTCCGGCGGCCGGAGGGGGTGGGGACCCTGGTGCTTCAGCATATGTCTGTAGTTAGGTTTGGCCTAGTGCTTCCTTGAGGCGTTGTTTCCAAGGAGAAGGTGGCGCCGCGTCGGAATAATTTATCTATGCTCTTCCTCCATCTCGTCGTCGCTGTAACCGGTGGCGTCGCGGAGCAGGTGGCCCGGTCGTCTCGCCGATCTCTAGACCCGACGAGGTTCATGTCTGGTGGTTCGTCGACGGCACTCTCGCGGGTGGCGGTCGGTTCGGCTGTTGTAGTTGTGTTTACTTCTTGCAGTTGGGTGCGTGGATGATGGCAGGCGGCGACGTTCCTCTTCTTCGACTACATCGATTGAAGTTGAAGGCATCGAGATCTGGTGACCACGGGGAAGATCCCTGGCCTACGTGCCACAAAGACTCGGTCTCGTCGCTTGCGACGACCCACTTCACCGGCTCGAAAAGCATCTTTGTATGCGGTGGTGCTCTCCTAGATCTTGGTATGGCGGCTGTTTTTATCTTTTTCCGGCATTGACATGGTGGCGGCGGAGGATATTTGTGGACTATGTTTCGGCGAGGCACGAGTTTCTGCAAGAGTGGAATAGTAGTTTTACCTCTTGTGGAATTCTTTATGCAAAGTTGCTTGACAAGCATTTGTGTCTCGTATGATGACCATATGTGTAATCTCGTGAACAGATTGTCTAATGAAATATATGGTTGATTAAAAACAAAACTCCAACCAGATCTTCATCAGTTTTCAAATAAAAGAACCTCTAATTCAATTTATGAGGATTATTCTGTGAGTGACCCTGTTGTTACCAAAGCGCAACTCCGACTCAATCTCAAATAGTACTCCCTCCGTTCCAAAGTTAGTATAAAGTTGAGTCGTCTATTTTGGAACGGATTGATACTTTTTAAAGAAAAAACTATAGATCGATTTATGTCGACTATTTTTTTAGTGAGAGGAGGCATTCCTGTCTCTAGAGAGGAGCAACTTTGACCTCGTCTTTATAGTACTTAAAATAGTAAAGAAGAGAAAAAAAACCCTCTAAATCAATCTTAGACGATTCATGCAGCGTTTGCACAAAATTACCCTGATCGGCCGATCCCCTTCCAATGGCTCGTTATACCATCCTATAACTTGCCCCATAGTAAAGCACTTGTCGAATTATACTAGCCTACATTAACATAAAGCAATATACAGTGCATTTTGATCAAGACATGGACATGAATCAAACGAAAGTGCAGCAATGTGTTGCCCAATCCGCAGGCAACTCAAATGACCCCTTTGCCACCTGCGGAAATCTCGCGATCGCCCGACAAAATCACGGATGGAATTCACTTGCTTCCCGGGAAAAAGCAGGCCAGGTACAAGGGCGGCACATGCTAGGTGTCGTGCAAGCAATCAGCTCGCCCCGTCCGTCCTCTCGCCGCTTCCCGTCTTCAGTTCTTTATGCCGCTCGGTGCCAGCGGTGCGGCGGTGCGCGCCCCGAGCAGAGCTAGCTAGGTGATTTATTCGGCGCGGGAATGGTGCCCGGGGCGAGGGCTCCGGCGGCGTCCGTGCTGCGTGGGCTCGTGGCGCTCGCCGGCGCGGCCGTCTTGTGGTTCTCCGGCGCCGCCGAGGCCCGCGTCCTACTCACGCTCGACGACTTCGGCGCCGTCGGCGACGGCATTGCCAACGACACGCAGGTGACGCATATATGCACACTCTCTGACAGATTGATCCGCGTCGATCGCCGTGGTTAATTGACCTCTCGGCGCTCTCTGTTTCGATGCATCGGTCAGGCGTTCGTGGACGCGTGGACGGCGGCGTGCGGCTCGGAGGAGCAGGCCGTGCTCGCCGTGCCCGTCGCCAAGGCCTACCAGATCTGGCCGGTGCAGCTCTCCGGCCCCTGCAAGAAGAAGCTCAAGCTGCTGGTACGTGCGTCGGTCCCTTGTTTCTCGCGTGCGTTTCTTGATGTTGACGGTGGCGCTGGCCAGATCGCCGGGACGATCGTGGCGCCGGCAAGCCCCGACGAGTGGGCGGGGAGGGACCCGATGAAGTGGCTCTACATCTACGGCGTGGACGGCCTGTCCGTGAGCGGCGGCGGCACCATCGACGGCGTCGGGCAGGAGTGGTGGGCGCGCTCCTGCAAGCGCAAGAAGACCCAGGTGCGTACTCTGTAACTACCAGTCAACTACCAACTGACACCTCACCTGTCTCAGCTCTGAATAATGTTCTTGGTTTCCCGCAGCCCTGCAACACGCGGCCTCCTCCTAGGGTGAGTGGACCTCGACCATCCCCGTTTCTCACCGGCGGCGAGGAGCGCCGGACGGCGAGATTAGTCTGATCGATTTGGGATGTTGTAGGCGTTGCATTTCGAGGAGTGCAGGGGGGTGAGCGTGCAGGGCGTGACGCTGCAGAACGGGCCGCAGTTCCACCTGTCCTTCACGCGGTGCGTGGACGTGAAGGCCAACTTCCTCCGGGTGGTGGCGCCGGTGGACAGCCCCAACACCGACGGCGTCCACCTCAACGACTCCTCCCGCGTCCAGATCACGGACAACCTCATCTCCACGGGTACGTTGTCACTAGTGTCAAGCGTGCCCTGTATGGCTGTGTGCTCTGCTGACCTTTCCCCGTCAGAGTCAGACTGCGACGCCTTAACATCGTCCGTGCCTGGAATTTTCTTGTTGAAAAGCCGTTGCTTGCATTTTCTTCTTCTTCTGAAAGATAAGGTCAAAGCCGGCGGCTGGTTGAACCTTGACCGAATACATACATACAATCTGACGAAATAGATATCAGCCGCAGCCGGGATACGAAGAATAATGACGTACATCGATGTGAACTTGACAGCAATGTGTGCGCTGCATGTAGTTCGGTTCTAGTACATTGCTGCCGATAATTAGATTTTCTGTTCTGAAATTCAGATTCACACGCTTCATTGCAGCACACACACAAAGTTATATAGGCTAGCATGATTGATTGATCTACACTAGTGTGATCGCTTTGTGTGAATCAGGGGACGACTGCGTGTCGATGGTCGGCAACTGCTCGGACGTCCGCGTAAGAGACATCTCGTGCGGGCCCGGCCACGGTATCAGGTACTGCTGCTACTGTGCAACACCTCTTTACTACTCACTGAACCCGGCTGCTGCTAGAATTTAGTGACGCAGCACGTTGTGTTGGTCAGCATCGGGAGCCTGGGCAAGAACCGGACCACGGACAGGGTCGAGAACGTGAGGGTGGACACCTGCTTGCTCACCAACACCACCAACGGCGTCCGGATCAAGAGCTGGCAGGTAATTTTAGAAGACGAGAACAATCTTGTTATAGTAAAAACACTCTGATTGCAACCAACTTGTGCTGCTTCAGGGGGGCATGGGCTCCGCCCTCGACCTGAGGTTCGAGAGCATCGTGATGAAGAACGTGTCCAACCCCATCATCATCGACCAGTACTACTGCGACCAGCCTACGCCCTGCGCGAACCAGGTAGGGTTCGCCGTCTCGTCTCTGAATCGTAGTATGATGCAGAGTAATGAATCGTGAATTAAACTTGTGTTTGGGCATGCAGACAGAGGCTGTGGAGGTGCGCAAGGTGGAGTTCGTGGACGTGAGGGGCACGTCGGCGACGGCGCAGGCGATCAAGATCGCGTGCAGCGACACCTTGCCGTGCCGGGTGCTGGAGCTGAGGAACGTCAACCTCACCATGGTGGGCGGGGGCGCGGCCACGGCCTCCTGCTACAGGGCGTCCGGCAAGGCCGTTGGAGCCGTCGCCCCGGCGTCCTGCCTCGCCAAGGGTGACCCGTGATGGTCGTTGAATGATGTTTCCACCGTCTGTTTGCGTACTTGGCCGGTGTTTTCAACATATAGCTTGGTAAATATTTATACAATATTGGGCTCTGTTTTCACAATATGAAACATAGTGCAAATGGTTTTTGGCAACACTAACTGATTTGTTGCTCGCATAGAGGCGGTGAGTGGCTTAGGGATATTGTCTACCATTTTTTATTTTAAAAATAAAATTTCTTCTGACATACAACCCTTGCGGTAGTCTCGTAACATGTCACAAACAAGGTTATATCACTAATGATGCTGTGAGTGTCATTTTTGGTGCTTTGTGCGATGGTGGAGATTTACATGACGTGAAAATTTCAATATCCGCACACCTCACAAATAATACCCGAATAACCCACAAATTTGAGCTTATCATGCTCCTTATTAGTGGGCATAAAATTATATTAAAACATGCACATACTAATACTTTGTGGTGGCTTTCCAGTGGTCTAATTTCAGATTAAGCGTACATTTGCAAAGTATCCCATCATAAATAAGGGCAGTTAAGCATAAGGAACCAACGTTATTTTGTTAGTTTTAACGGGTTGCTTTGACATTAAAAATGTCCCAACTTAATCGTCATCAACATTAGGAACATGTTAGGCAGAATACTTGTCCACAATGTGAACCTTGTTTTGGCATTATATAGATGACTTTCTCTATAAATTTGGTCAAAGTTTGTGAATCTTGACTTTTGTAATTATATCTACATAGCCATATTGTATCGTAATTTGTCGTCCTACTTGTTTCAGCAAACTATTGGCAAGGAAATAAAATGCAAAAGAGACTAAACCAATTTATCTTGAACTGATGTTAGCAAAATTGTAAAGAATAGTTTGCCACTTTAAACACAATACGCAAAGCACCTCAGTGTCTATTACCTTTGAAATGAGGAGAAACACCTTTAATACTAGCAAAATGGCTCTTGGGGTGATTGGAGGGCAAAACAAAGATTGTACTATGAAAAAAATTGTCGGTGTCCCTGATGTCGTATACAAATTTGTATTGAAAATGGGCATATGTACATCCTGGATAAAATACAGATTCAGCTTTTGCCATAAATAATATTAATCTTTGGTGATTGTTTTCACTCCAGGTAATGATATACTTGGATATTTAGCATGCCACACATCCTACTATTATGTACTCCCTCCGTTTTTATTTACTCTGCATATTAAGTTTGACTGAAGTCAAACTTCATAAACTTTGACCAACCTTATAGGAAAAAGTATGAACATTTACAATAGTAAATCTATACGATGTGAAAGTATATTCAACAGTGAATCTAATGTAATTGATTTGTTATTGTATATGTTAATATTTTTGTCTAAAAACTTTGTCAAAGTTTATAAAGTTTGACTTTGACCAAAGCTAATATGCGGAGTAAATAAAAACAGAGGGAGTACATATGTTTCAATAGAAATGGAAAGGATAAAGTTTGAAGTTTGGTGTCACATATTTTGCGCAATAAGCTATATATGTCATAGTTTTGTGCCTTTGTCGACTCATGGAACTTATGTTGGACCACAGTGACGGAGCAAACTTTGCTTGGGGAGGTTTTGTGATGACCGACCATGGCAATGTGTAGGCGGGAAGTTTGTCTCGGCACACAAGAGTATGGGTGCAAGCTACGGCCTGCTTCGTCCGTGCAACTCATCCATTAGTTTAATATTTCTTCATCGTTACTTAAAATTAACACTTCATTTGTATTATGGTGTTGCCCAGTAGACCGCCTCGCTTGCATCCCTACACAAGAGCACAAAATGGGTGCGTCATGTTGCTATGCTCTAAAGGATTGTTCTAGAGAATAGTTGACAAAATAGCTTAAGCTAGTTTGTGGAATATTCTAGAGACGCCACATGACAAGGTCCAGTCAAAATGAGAAGTAAATCCAATGGCCGAGGACATTGGAATTTTATACTTCTCCACCATTAGATAAAACTATCTTCACAACTAATATTTCAAGTTATTTGTACACGATATAGTAATATCGAATAGAAACCATTATTGAGATATTTGTTAAGCAATATACTTTAGAATGTTTATAAACAAACAATCTAGAAGGATAAAAAAACACATAAGAATACACAAATGCACACGTAAAAAATATGCTAGTTTTTTCAAAAACTATTTCAAATAAGTTTGGAATTGCCTTTTTTGTTCAATTTTATATTTAAGGAATTGGTTTCAAGGTCTTGTTAAAAGACATGCAATTTTGTCATTTTTAGGGAAACAATGTTTCAGAGGGATTTGGTTCCAAGACTTGTTAAGAAAAATGTCTACAAATTGCGAAAACTAGTGTAATTAGAAAGAACATTATATTTAATATTTAGCATTATTGTCATGTGGTTAACTAAGGTAACTAAGTAACAATAGTCAACATAAGCTAACTTTTTTTGATGGAATAAACAAATCTAACTAATAAGAAATATATCCACTTATATTATACTGCGTTAAAATAAACTATAATAAAGTACAAAAGTTTATTATAAATTATATTTATTTTATAAATTATATGGGCACCTCTGGGTGTGTCCACGTGTCAATGAAAAACAAAAATCACCATGGGAAGATTCTTAGTCTTTTCAAAGGGAAGGAACGTAGCGAGTCGTTTTTCATTATTTTGACGGTTGTGTAAAGAAGAAATACATGGGACATTAAACAACCTACCGAAAATAAACAAGGTTGTATTTATCAAATATACATGGGCCAATCCACTATGCGTGACAAGCATAACACGTCAATGAAGGCTTGCATCCAGGCAATAGGATACCATGGAAAAAAGACTTTGTTCAACCAATTTCTAGGCTCGACTCGGAGGGGGACATAGAAGTAGAAGGAAGAGACAGACGGAGAGTTGATTAATCAGTTAGATTGATCAATCATCAATCATGTCTTACCTACGCAAAAAATCCATGGATTTTCTCAAGACCTTTGAGGTGTTGGTGAAGAATCCGGCGGAGGACGCGCAACGCCGATGGCGGGAGGCCGTCGACACGCTCGTCAAGAACCGTCGGCGCCGCTTCAGCATGGTCCCCAACCTCGACAAGCGATCCCAGGCCGAGAGGCAGCGCCGCAACATCCAGGTTCATCCATTTGTCCTTCTGATGAGATGCCCTTGATCTCGCCGCATTCTTCTCCGCCGAGCTAGTTACCTAGTTGATCTATGTACTGCCCTACAAAGAGGACTTTTCTGATTTTTTACATACTACTAAACAAACTTGCATGAAATGCCACTGATCTATTTTTGCTCTATTATTATCAATGATTTTTTTATTTACATTTCAAATGCAACAGCTAGCAATTTAGCATCAAATGGGTCGTTTCTCTGTTGTATTTCTTTTTACGGAAATCCCTCTTTAATTTTGGGTCCTTTATCCAAATAACAAACATAAGAATGCGGGGTTTTCCACAATGTAGAATTTAGTGACGCAGCGCGTTGTGTTGTTCAGCATTGGGAGCCTGGGCAAGAACCGGACCATGGACAAGGTCGAGGACGTGAGGGTGGACACCTGCTTGCTCACCAACACCACCAACGGCGTCCGGATCAAGAGCTGGCAGGTAATTTTAAAAGGGTCGCGCTAACTGCCACACGTGTGGCAGGAAGGGAGACGCATCACACGTCTCTAATGTAAACAGATTGCCACGTCATCGCATGCATGCATGCAGGAATCTTTTTGGATTTTTAGTTTTTAAAATATTTTATCTCTTAAACGAAAAATCCGATTGAAAATCCGTTTTCACCATTAAATCCCTCGCGATGAGATCTTCGAAACTAGATCCCATGTTGATATGTTTTGATGAATTTTTTTTGGATTAAAAGTTGCCATGTCTATTGCATATGAATTGCCATGATGTTTACACTGAAGTTGTCATGATATGTTTAAGCTATTTTCTTCTACATTTAAAAGTAAATTTTGACATTTATGAAACGGGGAATTAAGAAACTATACTTGCCATGGACCATAAACTAAAATTGCCATGATACATGCACGTAAAATTGCCATGGTTCATACAAAAAATAATTTTCATGGTCAAAGTACTGGAGTTGCCATCATCAAAATACTAAAATTGCCATGATCTACAAACTAAAATTGCCACATGGCAACTTTAGTTTAAGCCCTATGGCAACTGCAGTGTAAACATCGTGGCAACTTCTGACAAAAAAAAATTCGTCGAAACATATCAATATGGGGTCTAGTTTTGAAGATCTCGTCGAGACGGATTTAATGGTGAAAACGGATTTTTAGTTCGCTTTTTTATTTAGGAGATACAACATTTTTAAGCCGAAAACAAAAAAAAATCTGCTGATGTCATCTATTCATACGTGGCAAAATGAGTGGTGATGGTGGCGTGTGGGCGATGTGCAAACGCCCACACGTGTGGGCGTTAACATTTCCGTTTTAAAAAGACAAAAACATTATTGTTACAGAAATAGTAAAAACATTCTCATTGCAACCAACTTGTGTTGCTTAGGGGGGCATGAGCTCCCGCTCGCGAGCTGAGGTTCGAGAGCATCGTGATGAAGAACGTGTCCAACCCCATCATCATCGACCAGTACTACTGCGACCAGCCGACGCCCTGCGCGAACCAGGTAGGCTTCGCCGTCTCGTCTCTAAATCGTAGTATGATGCAGAGTAATGAAGCGTGAATTGAACTTGTGTGCGTGTGCAGACGGAGGCCGTGGAGGTGCGCAAGGTGGAGTTCGTGGACGTGAGGGGCACGTCGGCGATGATGCAGGCGATCAAGATCGCGTGCAGCGACACCGTGCCGTGCCGGGAGCTGGAGCTGAGGAACGTCAACCTCACCATGGTGGGCGGGGGCGCGGCGACGGCCTCTTGCTACCAGGCGTCAGGCAAGGCCGTCGGAGTAGTCATCCCGGCCTCCTGCCTCGCCAAGGGTGACCCGTGGCCGTGATGGTCGTCGAACGATGTTTCCACCGTCTGTCTGTTTGCGTACTTTGCCGGTGTTTTCAACATATAGCTTGGTTATACAAGTGCATGTGACATGAATTACATATATCAAACAACTTTTTTTTATTGGGCTCTGTTTTCACAATATGAAACATAGTGCAAATGGTTTTTGGGAACACTAACTGATTTGTTTCTCGCATAGAGGCGGTGAGTGGCTTAGGGATATTGTCTACCATTTCTTATTTTAAAAATAAAATTTCTTTTGACATACTCCCTCCGTCCCAAAATAAGTGCCTCGACTTTGTACCGGCTCTAGTACAAAGTTATACTAAGCTTGTGACACTTATTTTGAGACGGAGGGAGTACAACCCTTGCGGTAGTCTCGTAACATGTCACAAACAAGGTTATATCACTAATGATGCTGTGAGTGTCATTTTTGGTGCTTTGTGCGATGGTGGAGATTTACATGTCGTGAAAATTTCAATATCCGCACACCTCACAAATAATACCCGAATAACCCACAAATTTGAGCTTATCATGCTCCTTATTAGTGGGCATAAAATTATATTAAAACATGCACATACTAATACTTTGTGGTGGCTTTCCAGTGGTCTAATTTCAGATTTAGCATACATTTGCAAAGTATCCCATCATAAATAAGGGTGTGTTCATAGTTGCAACAATTAAGCAAAAGGAACCAACGTTATCTCGTTAGTTTTAACGGGTTGCTTTGACATTAAAAATGTCCCAACTTAATCGTCATCAACATTAGGAACATGTTAGGCAGAGTACTTGTCCACAATGTGAACCTTGATTTGGCATTATATAGATGACTTTCTCTATAAATTTGATCAAAGTTTGTGAATCTTGACTTTTGTAATTATATCTACATAGCCATATTGTATCGTAATTTGTCACTTGTTTCAGCAAACTATTGGCAAGGAAATAAAATGCAAAAGGGACTAAACGAATTTATCTTGAACTGATGTTAACAAAATTGTAAAGAATAGTTTGCGAGTTTAAACACAATACGCAAAGCACCTCAGTGTCTATTACCTTTGAAATGAGGAGAAACACCTTTAGGACTAGCAAAATGGCTCTTGGGGTGATTGGAGGGCAAAACAAGATTGTACTATGAAAAAAATTGTCGGTGTTCTTTATGTCGTATACAAATTTGTATAGAAAATGGGCATATGTACATCCTGGATAAAATACATATTCATCTTTTGCCTTAAATAATATTAATCTTTAGTGATTGTTTTCACTCCAGGTAATGATAGTTGGATATTTAGCATGCCACACATCCTACTATTATGTACATATGTTTCTATAGAAATGGCAAAGTTGAAGTTTGAAGTTTGGTGTCACATATTTTGCGCAATAAGCTATATATGTCATAGTTTTGTGCCTTTGTCGACACTTATATTGGACCACACAGAGCTAGGTGGCGGAGGAAACTTTGCTTGGGGAGGTTTTGTGATGACTGACCATGGCAATGTGTAGGCGGGGAGTTTGTCTCGGCACACGAGAGTATGGTGCAAGCTACGACCTTCTTCGTCCCGTGAAACTAATCCATTAGTTTAATATTTGTTCATGGTTACTTAAAATTAACACTTCATTTGTATTATGGCGTTGCCTGGTAGCTCGCCTCGCTTGCATCCCTACACAAGAACACAAAATGCATGTGCCATGTTGCTATGCTCTAAGAGGATTGTTCTAGAGAATCATGGACCAAATAGCTAAGCTAGTTTGTAGAATATTCTTGAGATGCCACATGACAAGATCCAGTCAAGATGAGAAGTAAATCTAACGGTCGAGGACACTAGGATTTTACACTTCTCCACCATTAGATAAAACTGTCTATGCAACTAATATTTCAAGTTATTTGTACACGATATAGTAAATATAGATTAGAAACCATCATCGAGATATTTGTTAAGCAATGTACTTTAGAATGTTTATAACCAAACAATCTAGAAGGATATTAAAACACATAAGAACACACAAACGCACACGTAAAAAAATATGCTAGGTTTTTTTAAAACTATTTCAAATAAGTTTGGAATTGCCTTTTTTCCAATTTTGTATTTAAGGAGTTGGTTTCAAGGTCTTGTTAAAAGACATGCAATTTTGTCATTTTTAAAGAAACAATGCTTCAAAGGGATTTGGTTTCAAGACTTGTTAAGGAAAGTGTCTACAAATTGCAAAAAATAGTGTAATTACAAAGAGCATTATATTTAATATTTACCATTATTGTCATGTGGTTAACTAAGGTAACTAATTAACAATAGTCAAAATAAGCTAACTTTTTTTATGGAACAAACAAAGCTAACTAAGTAATAAGAAATATATCCACTTATATTATACCACACTAGAATAAATTGTAATAAAGTACAAAAGTTTATTATAAATTATATTTATTTTTTTAATTATAAAATATACATTTAGCATTAGGATCTCACCATCTCTTAGCGCAAACTGATCATTTCTCTTTAGAAACAAGATTAAAAAATCTCCCTCATGGTAAGGTAGCGTACTATCATAACCAACACAACACTAAGGTTTTGCAATATTACTACTATAAAAGCACCTCTGGGTGTGTCCACGTGTCAATGGCAAACAAAAATCATCATGATTCTTAGTCTTCTCGATGGGAAGGAAAGTAGCAAGTCGTTTTTTCATTAGTTTCACAATTATCTGAAGAAGAAATACCTGAGTCATTGAACAACCTACCAAAAACAAACAAGGCTATATTTATCAAACATACATGGGCCGATCCACTATGCGTGGCATGCCAAGCGCATCGATGGAGGCCTACATCCGGGTAACACAGGATAACATGGAAAAAAGACTTCATTCAAACGATTACTAGGCTCGACTCGGAAGGAGGACAGAGAAGTAGGATGAAGAGACGAACGGAGAGTTGATCGATCAGTTGGATTAATCAATCATCAATCATGTCTTGCCTACGCACAAAATCCATGGATTTCCTAAAGACTTTCGAGATGCTAGCGAAGAATCCATTGGAGGACGCGCAACGTCAGTGGCGGGAGGCCGTCAGCATGCTCGTCAAGAACCGCCGATGCCACTTCCGCATGATTGATACGTCTCCAACGTATCTATAATTTTTGATTGTTTCATGCTATTATATTACCCCTTTTGGATGTATATGGGCTTTATTTTACACATTTATATCATTTTTGGGACTAACCTACTAACCGGAGGCCCAGCCCGTATTGCTGTTTTTTGCCTATTTCAGTATTTCGAAGAAAAGGAATATCAAACGGAGTCCAAACGGAATGAAACCTTCGGGAGCGTGATTTTTGGAATGAACGTGATCCGGAGAACTTAGAGTGCAAGTCAAGAAGCTTGCGAGGCGGCCAGGAGACAGGAGGGCGCGCCCACCCCCTCTGGGCGTGCCCCCTATCTCCTAGGCCCCACAGGTGGCCACTAACGTACTTCTTCCTCCTATATATGCCTACGTACCCCGAAAACATCGAGGGAGCCAACGAAACACAATTTCCACCACCGTAACCTTCTATATCCGCGAGATCCCATCTTGGAGCCTTCGCCGGCGCTCCGCCGGAGGGGTAATCGACCATGGAGGGCTTCTACAGCAACACCATAGCCCCTCCGATGAGTTGTGAGTAGTTTACCACAGACCTTCGAGTCCATAATTATTAGCTAGATGGTTTCTTCTCTCTTTTTGGATCTCAATATAATGTTCTCCCCCTCTCTTGTGGAGATCTATTCGATGTGAACTCTTTTTGCGGTGTGTTTGTCGAGATCCGATGAATTGTGGGTTTATGATCAAGTTTATCTATGAGAAATATTTGAATTTCCTCTGAATTCTTTTATGTATGATTGAGTTATCTTTGCAAGTCTCTTCGAATTATCAGTTGGTTTGGCCTACTAGATTGATCTTTCTTGCCATGGGAGAAGTGCTTAGCTTTGGGTTCAATCTTGCGGTGTCCTTTCCCAGTGACAGCAGGGGCAGCAAGGCATGTATTGTATTGTTGCCATCGAGGATAAAAAGATGGGGTCTATATCATATTGCATGAGTTTATCCCTCTACATCATGTCATCTTTCTTAATGCGTTACTCTGTTCTTTATGAACTTTATACTCTAGATGCATGCAGGAGTCGGTCGATGTGTGGAGTAATAGTAGTAGATGCAGGCAGGAGTCGGTCTACTTGTCACGGACGTGATGTCTATATACATGATCATGCCTAGATAATCTCATAATTATTCACTTTTCTATCAATTGCTTGACAGTAATTTGTTCACCCACCGTAATACCTATGATATCTTGAGAGAAGCCACTAGTGAAATCTATGGCCCACGGGTCTACCTTTTATCATATAAGCTTTCAATCTACTTTTATTTGCATCTTTACTTTTCGCATCTATATTATAAAATACAAAAAATATATTGATCTTATCATATTATCTCTATCAGATCTCACTTCCGCAAGTGGCCGTGAAGGGATTGACAACCCCTTTATTGCGTTGGTTGCGAGTTCTTTGTTTGTTTGTGTAGGTGCGTGGGACTTTTGAGGAGCCTCCTACTGGATTGATACCTTGGTTCTCAAAAACTGACGGAAATACTTATGCTACTATTGCTGCATCACCCTTTCCTCTTCAAGGAAAACCAACGCAAGCTCAAGACGTAGCAAGAAGGATTTCTGGCGCTGTTGTTGGGGAGGTCTTCGCTCAAGTCAAGACATACCAACTACCCATCACAAACTCATCTCCCTCGCATTTACATTATTTGCCATTTGCCTCTCACTTTCCTCTCCCCCACTTCACCCTTGCCGTTTTATTTGCCCTCTCTTTCCCAATCTTTATCTCCTCTCTTTCTGCTTGCTTTTTTTTGTTTTCTTGTGTGCCTGTTGGTCCTTATGGCTTTGCCTAAGAGTATCAACCACCTTCTTAGAAGGTTGGAAGAGATTGAATCAAATATTAGAAGCTTTATGAATTTGCAATTTGAGCATAATAATTTCTTCAGAAAAGAGCTTAAGGAACAAAAAGCTTTTTTGGGGTTTATGAACAAAGAGCTTGATGATATGTCTAAGGAATTTTATGGTGTGAACTCTCAAATTACCCGGCTTGAAAATGCTATAGCCAAAATTTCTGATAAGCAAGCTACCTTAGTCAATAAGACGGGTGCCAAACCAGAAAAGTTAAATGAAAATAATGATGAAGATCTTAAAGTTATTGATGTGTCTCCTATTAGATCTTTGTTTTGCAATATGAGTCTTGATAATAATGGGAACAGAGATGAAACAACTTTATTTAGAAGGCGTCCCAATAATTCGGAGTTTTTAGATCTTGATGCTAAATTTGATAAAAGTGGGATTGGAGAGGTCATGACTTTAAATAGTATTGAACCCACTATCTCGGATTTCAAGGAATTTGATTATGATAACTATTCTTTAGAAAGTTGTATTTCCTTGTTGCAATCCATTGTTAATTCTCCTCATGCTTACAGTCAAAATAAAGCTTTTACCAAACATATCATTGATGCCTTGATGCAATCTTATGATGAAAAACTTAATCTGGAAGTTTCTATACCTAGAAAACTTAATGATGAGTGGGAACCTACTATAAAGATTAGAATTAAAGATCATGAGTGTTTTGCTTTGTGTGATTTGGGTGCTAGTGTTTCCACGATTCCGAAAACTTTATGTGATATTCTAGGTTTTCATGATCTTGATGATTGCTCTTTAAATTTGCACCTTGCGGATTCCACCATTAAAAAGCCAATGGGAAGGATCAATGATGTTCTCATTGTTGCAAATAGAAATTTGGTGCCCGTAGATTTTCTCGTTCTTGATATAGATTGCAATCTTTCTTCCCTTTTATTCTTGGTAGACCTTTCCTTAGAACAATTGGTGCGATTATTGATATGAAGGAAGGGAATATTAGATTCTAATTTCCATTAAGGAAAGGCATGGAGCACTTTCCAAGAAATAAAGTCAAATTAACTTATGAATCTATCATGCGAGCTACTTATGAATTGAGTGTCAAAGATGGCACTACTTAGATCTATCTTCGCTTTTATGTCTAGCTAGGGGCGTTAAACGATAACGCTAGTTGGGAGGCAACCCAATTTTATTTGTGTTTTTTGTTTTTCCTGTTTAGTAATAAATTTTTCATCTACCTTCTGTTTAGATGTGTTCTTATATTTTAGTTAGTGTTTGTGCCAAGTAGAACCTATAGGATAACCTATGATGATAGTTGATTTGATTCTGCTGAAAAACAGAAACTTTGAGCGCACGAATTTAGTTTTGTTAAATCACAGAAACGTGATTTTGCGTTGATTCTTTTTGCTGATGATCAATAGACAAATTTTCCAGGACTTCCTATTTTTGTAGGATTTTTAGAGTTCCAGAAGTTTGCGTTAGTTACAGATTGCTACAGACTGTTCTGTTTTTGACAGATTCTGTTTTTCGTGTGTTGTTTGCTTATTTTGATGCATCTATGGCTAGTAAAATAGCTTATAAACCATAGAGAAGTTGGAATACAGTAGGTTTAACACCAAAATAAATAAATAATGAGTTCATTACAGTACCTTATGTGGTGGTTTTCTTTTCTTTCACTAACGGAGCTTATAAGATTTCCTGTTGAGTTTTATGTTGTGAAGTTTTCAAGTTTTTGGTAAAGCTTTGATGGACTATGGAATAAGGAGTGGCAAGATCCTAATCTTTGGGATGCCCAAGGCACCCCAAGATATTCAATAATAGCCAAAATCCAAAGCTTGGGGATGCCCCGGGAAGGCATCCCCTCTTTCGTCTTCGTTCATTGGTAACTTTACTTGGAGCTATATTTTTATTCACCACATGATATGTGTTTTGCTTGGAGCATCGTGTATTATATTAGTCTTTTCTTTTTAGTTTACCACAATAATCCTTGCTGTACACACCTTTTGGGAGAAGCCCACTTGATTAGAATTTGCTAGAATACTCTATGTGCTTCACTTATATCTTTTGCGCTTGATAGTTTTTGCTCTAGTGCTTCACTTATATCTTTTAGAGCACGGCGGTGGCTTAATTTTGAAGAAATTGCTAGTCTCTCATGCTTCACTTATATTATTTTGAGAGTCTTTTAGAACATCATGGTATTTTCTATGGTTACAAATTTGGTCCTAGAATGATGAGCATCCAAGTTGGGTATAATAAAAACTATCATAGGAAGTGAATTGGATGCTATGATCAATTTGATGCTTGATAATTGTTTTGAGATATAAAGGTAGTAATGTTAGAGTCATGCTAGTGGGTAATTATGAAATTGAGAAATACTTGTGTTGAAGTTGGCAAGTCTCGTAGCATGCACATATGGTAAAAGTTGTGTGACAAATTTGTTGCATGAGGTGCTCTTTTGATTGTCTTCCTTATGAGTGGAGGTCGGGATCGCGCGATGGTTAACTCCTACCAACCATTCCCCTAGGAGCATGCGTAGTGGTACTTTGTTGGAAATATGCCCTAGAGGCAATAATAAATTAGTTATTATTATATTTGCTTGTTCATGATAATCATTTATTATCCATGCTATAATTGTATTGATAGGAAACTTAGATACATGTGTGGATACATAGACAACACCATGTCCCTAGTAAGCCTCTAGTTGACTAGCTCATTGATCAATAGATGGTTACGGTTTCCTGACCATGGACATTGGATGTCATTGATGACGGGATCACATCATTGGGAGAATGATGTGATGGACAAGACCCAATCCTAAGCCTAGCATAGAGATCGTGTAGTTCGTATGCTAAAGCTTTTCTAATGTCAAGTATCTTTTCCTTAGACCATGAGATTGTGTAACTCCCGGATATCGTAGGAATGCTTTGGGTGTACCAAACGTCACAACGTAACTGGGTAGCTATAAGGGTGCACTACAGGTATCTCCGAAAGTGTCTGTTGGGTTGGCACGAATTGAGACTGGGATTTGTCACTCCATGTAAACGAAGAGGTATCTCTGGGCCCACTCGGTAGGACATCATCATAATGTGCACAATGTGTCCAAGGGGTTGATCATGGGATGATGTGTTACGGAACGAGTAAAGAGACTTGCCGGTAACGAGATTGAACAAGGTATCGGTATACCGACGATCGAATCTCGGGCAAGTACAATACCGCTAGACAAAGGGAATTGTATACGGGATTGATTGAGTCCTTGACATCGTGGTTCATCCGATGAGATCATCGTGGAACATGTGGGAGCCAACATGGGTATCCAGATCCCGCTGTTGGTTATTGACCGGAGAACGTCTCGGTCATGTCTACATGTCTCCCGAACCCGTAGGGTCTACACACTTAAGGTTCGATGACGCTAGGGTTATAAAGGAAGTTTGTATGTGGTTACCGAATGTTGTTCGGAGTCCCGGATGAGATCCCGGACGTCATGAGGAGTTCCGGAATGGTCCGGAGGTAAAGATTTATATATGGAAAGTTGTGGTTCGGGTTCCGGAAAAAGTTCGGGTTTTTTCGGTATTGTACCGGGAAGCTTCCAGAAGGTTCCGGAGGATTCCGGAGGGGTCCGGAGGTCCAGAAATTGTTCCACCACGTCCAATACAGTAGCATGGGCTATAAGGGGGCGCCCTAGCCTTAATGGTCCAGGGGCACCAGCCCCCCCAAGGCCCATGCGCATGGGAAGGGGAAAACCCTAAGGGGGAGGGCCTCCACTTGACTTGGGAGGCACTCCTCCCCCCCTTGGCCGCTGCCCCCTCCTCAGATTGGATTTGAGGGGGCCGGCCCGCCTCTCCCTTGCCCCTATATATATGTGTGGGGGTGGGAGGGCAGCCGCACCACAAGTTCTGGCGCAGCCCTCCCCCTCTCCCAAGTTCTCCTCCTCTCCCGCGGTGCTTGGCGAAGCCCTGCAGGATTGCCACGCTCCTCCACCACCACCACGCTGTTGTGCTGCTGCTGGACGGAGTCTTCCTCAACCGCTCCCTCTCTCCTTGCTGGATCAAGGCATGGGAGACGTCACCGGGCTGTACGTGTGTTGAACGCGGAGGTGCCGTCCGTTCGGCACTAGGATCTCCGGTGATTTGGATCACGACGAGTACGACTCCTTCAACCCCGTTCTCTTGAACGCTTCCGCTTAGCGATCTACAAGGGTATGTAGATGCACTCTCCTTCCCCTCGTTGCTGGTTTCTCCATAGATAGATCTTGGTGACACGTAGGAAAATTTTGAATTTATGCTACGTTCCCCAACAGTGGCATCGTGAGCTAGGTATATTGCGTAGATTCTTTGCATGAGTAGAACACAAAGTAGTTGTGGGCGTTGATTTTGTTCAATATGCTTACCGTTACTAGTCCAATCTTGTTTCGACGGTATTGTGGGATGAAGCGGCCCGGACCGACCTTACACGTACACTTACGTGAGACAGGTTCCACTGACTAACATGCACTTGGTGCATAAGGTGGCTAGCGGGTGCCAGTCTCTCCCACTTTAGTCGGAACGGATTCGATGAAAAGGGTCCTTATGAAGGGTAAATAACAATTGGCATATCACGTTGTGGTTTTGCGTAGGTAAGAAACGTTCTTGCTAGAAACCCATAGCAGCCACGTAAAACATGCAAACAACAATTAGAGGACGTCTAACTTGTTTTTGCAGGGTATGCTATGTGATGTGATATGACCAAGAAGAATGTGATGAATGATATGTGATGTATGAGATTGTCATGTTCTTGTAATAGGAATCACGACTTGCATGTCGATGAGTATGACAACCGGCAGGAGCCATAGGAGTTGTCTTTATTTATTGTACGACTTGCGTGTCATTGAACAACGCCATGTAATTACTTTACTTTATTGCTAACCGGTAGCCATAGTAGTAGAAGTAATAAGTTGGCGAGACAACTTCATGGAGACACGATGATGCAGATCATGATAATAGAGATTATGGTGTCATGCCGGTGACGATGATGATCATGGAGCCCCGAAGATGGAGATCAAAAGGAGCAATATGATATTGGCCATATCATGTCACTATTTGATTGCATGTGATGTTTATCATGTTTATGCATCTTATTTGCTTAGAACGACGGTAGTAAATAAGATGATCCCTCATTAAAATTTCAAGAAAGTGTTCCCCTAACTGTGCACCGTTGCGAAAGTTCATCATTTCGAAGCACCACGTGATGATCGGGTGTGATAGATTCTTACGTTCACATACAACGGGTGTAAGCCAGATTTACACACGCGAAACACTTAGGTTAACTTGACGAGCCTAGCATGTACAGACATGGCCTCGGAACACAAGAGATCGAAAGGTTGAGCATGATTCGTATGGTAGATACGATCAACATGAAGATGTTCACCGATGATGACTAGTCCGTCTCACGTGATGATCGGACACGGCCTAGTTGACTCGGATCATGTAATCACTTAGATGACTAGAGGGATGTCTGTCTGAGTGGGAGTTCACTAGATGAACTTAATTATCCTGAACATAGTCAAAAGATCTTTGCAAATTGTGTCGTAAGCTCGCGCTTTAGTTCCACTGTTTAGATATGTTCCTAGAGAAAATATAGTTGAAAGTTGACAGTAGCGATTATGCGGACAGTAGAAAGCTTATGTCCTTAATGCACCGCTCAGCGTGCTGAACCCCAAACGTCGTTTGTGGATGTTGCGAACATCGGACATACACGTTTTGATAACTACGTGATAGTTCAGTTAAACGGTTTAGAGTTGAGGCACCAAAGACATTTTTGAAACGTCGCAGAACATATGAGATGTTTTGAGGGCTGAAATTGGGATTTCAGGCTCGTGCCCACGTCAAGAGGTATAAGACCTCCGACGATTTTCTTAGCCTGCAAACTAAGGGAGAAAATCTCAATCGTTGAGCTTGTGCTCAGATTGTCTGAGTGCAACAATCACTTGAATCGAGTGGGAGTTATCTTCCTGATGAGATAGTGATTTTTCTCCAAAGTCATTGACACCAAGCTGCTAGAGCTTCGTGATGAACTATAACATATCAGGGATATATATGATGATCCTTGAAGTATTCGCGATGTTTGACACCGCGAAAGTAGAAGTCAAGTAGGAGCATCAATTGTTGATGGTTGGTGAAACCACTAGTTTCAAGAAGGGCAAGGGCAAGAAGGGATACTTCATTAAACGGCAAATCAGCTGCTGCTCTTGGGAAGAAACCCAAGGTTGAACCCAAACCCGAGACTAAGTGCTTCTGTAATAAGGGGAACAACCACTGGAGCAGAATCACCCTAGATACTTGGTAGATGAGAAGGCTGGCAAGGTCGATAGAAGTATATTGGATATACATTATGTTAATGTGTACTTTACTAGTACTCCTAGTAGCACCAGGGTATTAAGATATCGGTTCGGTTGCTAAGTGTTAGTAACTCAAAATAAAAGAGCTACGGAATAAACGGAGACTAGCTAAAGGTGAGCTGACGATATGTGTTGGAAGTGTTTCCAAGTTTGATGTGATCAAACATCGCACGCTCCCTCTACCATCAAGATTAGTATTAAACCTAAATAATTGTTATTTGGTGTTTGCGTTGAGCATAGACATGATTGGATTACGTCTATCGCAATACGGTTATTCATTTAAGGAGAATAATGGTTACTCTGTTTATTTGAATAATACCTTCAATGGTCTTGCACCTAAAATGAATGGTTTATTGAATCTCGATCGTAGATACACATTTTCATGCCAAAAGATATAAGATAGTAATGATAGTACCACTTACTTGTGGCACTGCCATGTAAGTCATATTGGTGTAAAATGCATGAAGAAGCTCCATGTTGATGGATCTTTGGACTCACTCGTTTTTTGAAAAGATTGAGACATGTGAACCATGTCTATTGGTACATACGCATGAAGAAGCTCCATGCAGATGGACCGTTTGGACTCACTTGATTTTGAATCACTTGAGACATGCAAGTCATACCACATGGGCAAGATGATTGAAAGCCTCGTTTTCAGTAAAATGGAACAAGAAAGCAACTTGTTGGAAGTAATACATTTTGATGTGTACAGTCCAATGAGTGCTGAGGCACGCAGTGGATATCATTATGTTCTTACTTCACGGATGATTTGAGTAGATACTGAGTATGTTTACTTGATGAAACACAAGTCTGAATTATTGAATAGTTCAAGTAATTTCAGAGTGAAGTTAAAGATCATCGTGACAAGAGGATAAAATGTCTATGATATGATCATAGAGATGAGTATCTAAGTTACGAGCTTTGGCATGCAATTAAGACATTGAGGAAATTGTTTCACAATTAATACCGCCTGGAACACAATAGTGTGATGGTGTGTCCAAACATCATAGTTGCACCCTATTGGATATGGTGCGTACCATGATGTCTCTTATCGAATTACCACTATCGTTCATGGGTTAGGCATTAGAGAAAACCGCACTCACTTTAATAGGGCACCACGTAATTCTGTTGAGACGACACTGTTTGAACTATGGTTTGGAGAAACCTAAGTTGTCGTTACTTAAAAGTTTGGGGCTGCGACGCTTATGTGAAAAAGTTTCAGGTTGATAAGCTCGAACCCAAAGCGGACAAAATGCATCTTCATAGGACACCCAAAACAGTTGGGTGTACCTCCTAATTCAGATCCGAAAGCAATAGGGATTGTTTCTTGAACCGGGTCCTTTCTCGAGGAAAAGTTTGTCTCGAAAAGTTGAGTGGGAGGATGGTGGAGACTTGATATGGTTATTGAACCATCACTACAATTAGTGTGTAGCAGGGCACAGGAAGTTGTTCCTGTGGCACCTACACCAATTGAAGTAGAAGCTTATGAGAGTGATCATGAAGTTTCGGATCAAGTCACTGCCGTACCTCGTAGGGTGACAAGGATGCGTACTACTTCAGAGTGGTACAGTAATCCTGTCTTGAAGGTCATGTTGCTAGACAACAATGAACCTACGAGCTATGGAGAAGCAATGGTGGGCCCAAATTCCGACAAATGGTTAGAAGCCATGAAATCCGAGATAGGATCCATGTATCAGAACAAAGCATGGACTTTGGTGGACTTGCCCAATGATCGGCAAGCCATTGAGATAAATGGATCTTTAAGAAGAAGACGGACGTGGATGGTAATGTCAGCATCCATGAAGCTCGACTTGTGGCGAAGAGTTTTTCACAAGTTCAAGGAGTTGACTACGATGAGATTTTCTCATCTGTAGCGATGCTTAAAGTCCGTTGAAATCATGTTAGCATTAGCTGCATTTATGAAATCTGGCAGATGGATGTCAAAACGAGTGTCCTTACCAGTTTTCGTAAGGAAAGGTTCTATGTGATACAATCAGAAAGGTTTTGTCGATCCTAAGTATGCTAAAAGGTATGCTAGCTCCAGCGATCCTTCCATGGACTGGAGTAAGCATCTCGGAGTTGGAATATACACTTTGATAAGATGATCAAAGATTTTGGGTTTATACAAAGTTTATGAGAAACTTGTACTTCCAAAGAAGTGAGTGGGAGCACTATAGAATTTCTGATGAGTATATGTTGTTGACATATTGTTGATCAGAAATGATGTAGAATTTCTGGAAAGCATATAGGGTTATTTGAAAGGTGTTTTTGAATAGAAAAACCTGGATTAAGCTACTTGAACATTGAGCATCGAGATCTATAAGGATAGATCAAAATGCTTAATAATACTTTCAAATGAGCACGTACCTTAACATGATCTTGGAAGTGTTCAAGATGGATCAGTCAAAGAAGGAGTTCTTGCCTGAGATGTAAGGTATGAAGTTAAGACGTAAAGCTCGACCACGGCAGAAAAGAGAGAAAGGACGAAGGTCGTCCCCTATGCTTTAGACGTAGGCTCTATAGTATACTATGTTGTGTACCGCACCTGATGTGTGCCTTGCTATATATCTGGCAAGAGGGTACAAAGGTGATCAAGGAGTGGATCACCAGATAGCGGTCAAGATTATCCTTAGAGGAATAAGGATATGTTTCTCGATTATGGAGGTGATAAAGAGTTCAACGTAAAGGGTTAAGTCAATGCAAGCTTTAACACCTATCCGAATGACTCTGAGTAGCAAACCGGATACATATAGTGGAGGAACCATTTGGAATAGCTCCAAGTGGAGCGTGGAAGCAACATTTTTAATATGACCTAGAGATTTGCGAAGTACATACGGATCTGAATGTTGCAGACCCGTTGACTAAAACCTCTCTTACAAGCAAAACATGATCAAACCCCAGAACTCATTGAGTCTTAATCACATGATGATGTGAACTAGTTTAGTGACACTAGTAAACTCTTTGGATGTTGGTCACATGGCGATGTGACCTGTGAGTGTTAATCACATGGCGATGTGAACTAGATTATTGACTCTAGTGCAAGTGGGAGACTATTGGAAATATGCCCTAGAGGCAATAATAAATTAGTTATTATTATATTTGCTTGTTCATGATAATCGTTTATTATCCATGCTATAATTGTATTGATAGGAAACTCAGATACATGTGTGGATACATAGACAACACCATGTCCCTAGTAAGCCTCTAGTTGACTAGCTCGTTGATCAATAGATGGTTACGGTTTCCTGACCATGGACATTGGATGTCATTGATGACGGGATCACATCATTAGGAGAATTATGTGATGGACAAGACCCAATCCTAAGCCTAGCATAGAGATCGTGTAGTTCATATGCTAAAGCTTTTCTAATGTCAAGTATTTTTTCCTTAGACCATGAGATTGTGCAACTCCCGGATATCGTAGGAATGCTTTGGGTGTACCAAACGTCACAACGTAACTGGGTGGCTATAAAGGTGCACTACAAGTATCTCCGAAAGTGTCTGTTGGGTTGGCACGAATCGAGACTGGGATTTGTCACTCCGTGTAAACGGAGAGGTATCTCTGGGCCCACTCGGTAGGACATCATCAAAATGTGCACAATGTGACCAAGGGGTTGATCACGGGATGATGTGTTACGGAACGAGTAAAGAGACTTGCCGGTAACGAGATTGAACAAGGTATCGGTATACCGACGATCGAATCTCGGGCAAGTACAATACCGCTAGACAAAGGGAATTGTATACGGGATTGATTGAGTCCTTGACATCGTGGTTCATCCGATGAGATCATCGTGGAACATGAGGGAGCCAACATGGGTATCCAGATCCCGCTGTTGGTTATTGACCGAAGAACGTCTCGGTCATGTCTACATGTCTCCCGAACCCGTAGGGTCTACACACTTAAGGTTCGATGAAGCTAGGGTTATAAAGGAAGTTTGTATGTGGTTACCAAATGTTGTTCGGAGTCCTGGATGAGATCCCGGATGTCACGAGGAGTTCCGAAATGGTCCGGAGGTAAAGATTTATATATGGAAAGTTGTTGTTCGGGTTCTGAAAAAAGTTCGGGTTTTTTCGGTATTGTACCGGGAAGCTTCCAGAAGGTTCCAGAGGATTCCGGAGGGGTCCGGAGGTCCGGAAATTGTTCCACAACGTCCAATATAGTAGCATGGGCTGTAAGGGGGCGCCCTAGCCTTAATGGGCCAGGGGCACCAGCCCCCCAAGGCCCATGCGCATGGGAAGGGGAAAACCCTAAGGGGGAGGGCCTCCACTTGACTTGGGAGGCACTCCTCCCCCCTTGGCCGCCGCCCCCTCCTCAGATTGGATCTGAGGGGGCCGGCCCCCCTCTCCCTTGCCCCTATATATATGTGTGGGGGGGGGGGTGGGAGGGCAGCCGCACCATAAGTTCTGGCGCAGCCCTCCCCCTCTCCCAAGTTCTCCTCCTCTCCCGCGGTGCTTGGCGAAGCCCTGCAGGATTGCCACGCTCCTCCACCACCACCACGCCATTGTGCTGCTGCTGGACGGAGTCTTCCTCAACCTCTCCCTCTCTCCTTGCTGGATCAAGGCATGGGAGACGTCACCGGGCTGTACGTGTGTTGAACGCGGAGGTGCCGTCCGTTCGGCACTAGGATCTCCGGTGATTTGGATCACGACGAGTACAACTCCTTCAACCCCGTTCTCTTGAACGCTTCCGCTTAGCGATCTACAAGGGTATGTAGATGCACTCTCCTTCCCCTCGTTGCTAGTTTCTCCATAGGTAGATCTTGGTGACACGTAGGAAAATTTTGAATTTATGCTACGTTCCCCAACATACTTTGCTTCGAGGGCAAGTAGAATTTTGCAATAAGTATATGAGTTCTTTATGACTAATGTGAGTCCATGTATATACGCACACTCATCCTTCCACTTTGCTAGCCTCTATTATTACCGCACAACTTTCGCCGGTATCATGCACCCATTATTTACCTTCCTCAAAACAGCCACCATACCTACCTATTATGACATTTCCATAGCCATTCCGATATATATTGCCATGCAACTTTCCAGCGTTCCGTTTATTATGACACATTCCATCATTGTCATATTGCTATTTGCATGATCATGCAGTTGACATCGTATTTGTGGCAAGGCCACCTTCATAATTTTCATACATGTGGTTCTTGATTCATTGCATATCCCGGTACACCGCTGGAGGCATTCATATAGAGTCATATCTTGTTCTAGCTTTGAGTTGTAATTCTTGAGTTGTAAATCAATAAAAGTGTGATGATCTTCATTATTAGAGCATTGTCTCAGTGAGGAAAGGATGATGAAGACTATGATTCCCCCACAAGTCGGGATGAGACTTCAGACTTTAAAAAGAAAAAA
>NC_041381.1:635053237-635064554 GCF_002162155.2 Triticum dicoccoides
AAAAAAGAAAAAAGAAAAAAAAAAGAGAAAGGCCAAAAAAAGAAAGGCCAAAGAAAAAAAGAAAAAAAAGAAAAAAAAATAAAATGAGAGAAAAAGAGAGAAGGGACAATGCTACTATCTCCTTTTCCACACTTGTGCTCCAAAGTAACACCATGATCTTCATGATAGAGAGTCTCCTATGTTGTCACTTTCATATGCTAAGTGGGTATTTTTCATTATAGAACTTGGCTTGTATATTCCAATGATGGGCTTCCTCAAAATGCCCTAGGTCTTCGTGAGCAAGCGAGTTGGATGCACACCCACTTAGTTTCTTTTGTTGAGCTTTCATATATTTATAGCTCTAGTGCATCCGTTGCATGGCAATCCCTACTCACTCACATTGTTATATATTGATGGGCATCTCCATAGCCCGTTGATACTCCTAGTTGATGTGAGACTATCTTCTCCTTTTTTTCCCTCACAACCACCACCTTATACCACCATAGTGCTATGTCCATGGCTTGCGCTCATGTATTGCGTAAGAGTTGAAAAAGCTGAAGCGCATTAAAAAGTACGAACCAATTGCTTGGCTGAAACCGGGGTTGTGCATGATGGGAGTATTTTGTGTAATGAAAATGAAGCATGGCCTGACTATATGATTTTGTAGGGATAAGCTTTCTTTGGCTATGCTATTTTGATAGGACATGATTATTTGTTAGTATGCTTCGAAGCAGTATTATTTTTATGTTTTATAAGCTTTTATCTTGAATCATTTGGATCTGAACATTCATGCCACAATAAAGAAAATTACATTGAGAATTATGCTAGGTAGCATTCCACATCAAAAATTCTATTTTTATCATTTACCTACTCGAGGACGAGCAGGAATTAAGCTTGGGGATGCTTGATACGTCTCCAATGTATCTATAACTTTTGATTGTTCCATGCTATTATATTACCCCTTTTGGATGTTTATGGGCTTTATTTTACATATTTATATCATTTTTGGGACTAACCTACTAACCGGAGGCCCAGCCCGTATTGCTGTTTTTTTTGCTATTTTAGTATTTCAAAGAAAAGGAATATCAAACGGAGTCCAAACAGAATGAAACCTTCGGGAGCATGATTTTTGGAACGAACGTGATCCGGAGAACTTGGAGTGCAAGGCAAGAAGCTTGAGAGGAGGCCAGGAGACAGGAGGGCGCGCCCACCCCCTCTGGACGCGCCCCCTATCTCCTAGGCCCCACAGGCAGCCACCGACGTACTTCTTCCTCCTATATATACGTACGTACCCCGAAAACATCCAGGGAGCCAACGAAACACAATTTCCACCATCGTAACCTTTTGTATCCGTGAGATCCCATCTTGGAGCCTTCGCCGGCGCTCCGTCAGAGGGGGAATCGACCACGGAGGGCTTCTACATCAACACCATAGCCCCTCCGATGAGTTGTGAGTAGTTTACCACAGACCTTCGGGTCCATAGTTATTAGCTAGATGGTTTCTTCTCTCTTTTTGGATCTCAATACAATGTTCTCCCCCTCTCTTGTGGAGATCTATTCGATGTAAACTCTTTTTGCGTTGTATTTGTCGAGATCTGATGAATTGTGGGTTTATGATCAAGTTTATCTATGAGAAATATTTGAATCTCCTCTGAATTCTTTTATGTATGATTGAGTTATCTTTGCAAGTCTCTTCGAATTATCAGTTTGGTTTGGCCTACTAGATTGATCTTTCTTGCCATGGGAGAAGTGCTTAGCTTTGGGTTCAATCTTGCGGTGTCCTTTCCCAATGACAGCAGGGGCAGCAAGGCACGTATTGTATTGTTGCCATCGAGGATAAAAAGATGGGGTTTATATCATATTGCATGAGTTTATCCCTCTACATCATGTCATCTTTCTTAATGCGTTGCTCTGTTCTTTATGAACTTAATACTCTAGATGCAGGCAGGAGTCGGTCAATGTGTGGAGTAATAGTAGTAGATGCAGGCAGGAGTCAGTCTACTTTTCACGGACGTGATGCCTATATACATGATCATGCCTAGATAATCTCATACTTATTCGATTTTCTATCAATTGCTCGACATTAATTTGTTCACCCACCGTAATACTTATGCTATCTTTAGAGAAGCCACTAGTGAAACCTATTTGCATCTTTACTTTTTGCATCTATATTATAAAATACCAAAAATATATTTATCTTATCATATTATCTCTATCAGATCTCACTTTCGCAAGTGGCCATGAAGGGATTGACAACCCCTTTATTGCGCTGGTTGCGAGTTCTTTGTTTGTTTGTGTAGGTGCGTGGGACTTTTGAGGAGCCTCCTACTGGATTGATACCTTGGTTCTCAAAAACTGAGGGAAATACTTACGCTACTATTGCTGCATCACCCTTTCCTCTTCAAGGAAAACCAACGCAAGCTCAAGACATAGCGATGGTCACCAACCTCGAAAGGCGATCCTAGGCCGAGACGCAGCCCCGCAACATCCAGGTTCGTCCATCTGTCCTTCTGATGAGATGCCCTCGATCTCGCCGCATTATTCTCCGCCGAGCTAGCTAGCTAGTTGATCTATGTACTAACCTGCAATGAGGATTGTTCTTGTTTTTTACAATGTACTAAACAAACTTGCATGAAATGCCCACTATTTTGTTTTTGCTCTATTGTTACCAATGATTATTTTTATTTACATTTCAAATGTAACAGTTAGCAACTTAGCATCAAATGGGTTGTTTCTCTGTTTTATTTATTTTTGCGGAAATCTCTTAATTTAGGGTCCCTTATCCAAATAAAAAACATAAGAATGGAGGGGTTTTCATAATGTAGTAAGCATCATTTGTGTCAAGATGCCACCACGTTGTTTTATGGGTAATCAGATACATGATTCTTCGAACGTATCTATAATTATTGATTGTTTCATGCTATAATATTATCAATCTTGGATGCTTTATATGATATTTTATATCATTTTCTGGGACTAACCTATTAACCTAGTGCACAGTGCCAGTTCCTATTTTTTGCTTGTTTTTGGCTTATGAAAAAAATCAGTACCAAACAAAGTCCAAACATGACGAAACTTTACGCTGATTTTTCCGGACCAGAAGGGACCCTAGAAGGTTCGGGATGAGGCCAAAATACCTAAGGGTGTGACGCCCCCGATTCAATCGTACACTAACCATACACGCAAATGTGTAAGATCAAGATCAGGGACTCACGGGACGATATCACAACACAACTCTAGACACAAATTTAAATAATACAAGCTTTATATTACAAGCCAGGGGCCTCGAGGACTCGAATACATAAGCTCGAAAACACAAGAGTCAGCGGAAGCAACAATATCTGAGTACATACATAAGTTAGACAAGACTGCCTTAAGAAGGCAAGCACAAACAAGATACAAATCGAAAAGGCAAGGCCTCCCGCTTGGGACCTCCTAACTACTCCTGGTCGTCTACAGTCTTCACATAGTAATAGGCTCCATTGGGGTAGTAGTAGACATCGACGGGATCAGCTGGCTCCTGGGCTCCGCCATCTGATTGCATTAAAATGGGTATGGGGGAAAAAGGGTAGCAAAGTAGCTGTGAGTACTCATCCAAAGTACTTGCAAGACTTACATCAGAACTATACTAAGTATGCATCAGTATCAAAGGAATGGGGTTATATCTGTAGACTGAACTGCAGAATGCCAGAGGAGACGGGAAAGGGCTAGCCTATCGAAGACTAGCATCTTCAAGCATCTTGCAGCATTCAGAAGAGTATAGAGTAGCATATTATAATTAACAAACATGTTGTAGCATTAATGCCCAGAGATCCTTTCTCGACTCCCCGCGAGAAAGCAATCCTGGGGCCATCATATCCATCTCATGTCTCAAGTACCAATTTCTAGTTGTAATATATCGAGATACAACTCTGAGCGTCCATTACCGTGGACATTGCTATTCGAATAGATAACTTCCTTGCAGGGGTGCACCACATTACCCAACATGCTTGATTACTCTAATCGGACACACTTTCCTAGGTCATGCTCAGCCTCGGAAGATCAACACGTCGTAGTCCTACCTAGGCTCCTCAGAGAGGTCCCCGCCGGTCTACATCATAAGCGCTCCGGGGTCTTGGGCCCATCGCCTATTGCACTCCAGGTCATTGTGTGCAGGGTGAATACCAGCGCCACCCGTGTAGTGGATGACACGATCCGACCATGCCACAATACTGAACTGGATGTCTGACAGAGCTTTCGAAAGAAACGTATGATGCTGAGTGCCCATATATGTTCCCGCGCGGTGGTTAGTGCGTATAGGATAGTGGCCAACTCAGATCAAATACCCAAATCCTTAGTGTATTGGGAGCTCACGGTAATGAGCAGAGACTCACAATCACGTGACCTCGTCATCCCGTCTTGAGGAAATACGACAAGGGCCAGTCCCAACCCTCTCACTGGGGTGGTCTACCTGCACGGCGATGCCTTGTAATTATCTCATGGGTGCTCTCCGGGCCCGCTCGACTTTCAGCAACTCTCGCAGGTACCCCTCGGGGCCGACCCGAGTTCAACAAAGGTCTTAAGTAAAGTCCAGGTAACTGTGTGTCCATAACATCAAAGGGGAATCCATGGAATCACCCACGATGGAATCCACTTGATATAATCATCAAGGTGAACATAGGAGGAATCACCCTCGAGGTTCACACTTGAGGTGTTGCACGACAGAGTCGTATCGGGAGTGGTGAAGGAGGAATCACCCTTGATGACCATGACCGAATAGCTACACTACAGAGTTATCATTAGGAGTGCGTGATGAGGTATCACCCTCGGCACTCGATAGTAGCTCTACAGAGCCGAGCAACTAAGGGGGGTGATGTGTTGTGTCAGCCCTGGACGTCAATCACATTGATTGAGTCATCGGTCAACAAGCCAAGGCAACTGGGACAAGGTGAAGGGTCACTGATGGATCACTATCCAACCTATAATAAGCAGTTTAGGATAAGCAGGATGGGTACAATGAGCAGGTTACAAAAGCAGGCTATGCATCAGATATAGGAGCAATCAATTACAGTAGCAAAATTGAATGCAAGCTTGGGAGAGAATGGAATGGGCGATATCGGAATGATCGGGGGGAGGGTCTGCTTGCCTGGAAGCTCTGCTAAAAAGGAAGAAGGGTCGTCGGTGACGTAGTCGATCACAGTGGCATCAACAGCGGTCTCAAGGTCTACCGGAGAGAAGAAGGGGGAAGAAACAGTAATTATAAAGCAAAAAAGCATCACAAAGTATAACATGGCAATACGCCATGCTAGGGGTGATCTATCGCAGTGCTACACGATACCGGCGAAGGGTGAAAACATGCGGGAATGTTTCCCGAAGTTTCGAATTTCCGAACAGATGAAATGAGGGGGACGGTTCCATGTTTACTATGCTAGGGGAATGTGAAGACAAACCGAAGGCATATTCGGAATCATCATAATTTTCTGAGCAACTTTCATATATAAATTATTTTCCTCGCAGCTACGGTTGAATTTATATGAATTTCCGAAGTTTAAAACAATATTCTGAAATTCCAGGGATTACTTTAACTATTAAATTCGAATTTAACTAGTGTAACACTTTTTATACTCAGACTGAGCCAGCCATAGTCAATGACATGTGGGGCCAGTCAAAGCCTAGTCAGGAGTCAACAAAGTTGACCACTAACTAGTCAAACTAACAGGTGGGGACCACCTATCATACAAAGTAGTTAATAAATTTAACTAATTAGCTATGTGGGACCCTGCTCCGAGTGACACAGTTTGATTAACAATTTTAATTAACAGCTTAATTATTTATAAAAAGATTTTATAAGTGTGAGGGGGTCCACATGTCTGTGACCCAGGCCACCCAGTCAGTAGGGGTGACCAAGTCAACCCAGTCAACGGGACCCACCGAGCCTACCTGTCAGCTTCACAAGGGAGGCCACATGACCGCCACGTCTGTGCGGGCTCCGGCTGATACGTCTCCAACGTATCTACAATTTTTTTGTTCCATGCTGTTACATTATCATTCTTGGATGTTTTATAACCATTTTATAGCAACGTTATATCATTTTTGGGACTAACCTATGGACATAGTGCCTAATGCCAGTTGCTATTTTTTGCTTGTTTTTTTCTTCGCAGAATATCAGTACCAAACGGAGTCCAAACGCAGCGAAACTTTTTGGAGATTTTTTGGACCGCAAGACAAACTGGGAGCCAAGGAAGCACCTACGGGGAGGCCCATGGGGCCCACCACCCACCAGGGCGCGCTAGAGGCCCCTGGCATGCCCTGATGGGTGTTGGGGCCCATGGAGGTCTCCTCCATCGCCTCTCAGCTCTATAAATACCAAAATATTCCAAAAACCCTAGGGGAGTCAACGAAACACAATTCCAGTCGCCGCAAGTTCCAGAACCACGAGATTCAATCTGCAGCCCAATTTCGGCACCTTGCCAAAGGGGAACACGATCATGGAGGGGTTCATCATCCTCATTGATGCTCCTCCGATGATGCGTGAGTAGTTCACTATAGACCTGCGGGTCCGTAGGCAGTAGCTAGATGGCTTCTTGATACGTCACTAACGTATCTATAATTTTTGATTGTTCCATGCTATTATATTATCTATCTTGGATGTTCTATATGTATTATGATACTATTTTATATCATTTTTTGGGACTAACCTATTAACCTAGTGCCCAGTGCGAGTTGCTATTTTTTTTCCTTGTTTTGACTTTTTCAGAATGGCATATCAAACGGAATAAAACTTTCACAATGATTTTTCTTGGACCAGAAGACACCTACGTAACTTGGAGAGAGGTCTAGAGGAGTCCCGAGGGGACGATAATCCCTCGGGGTGCACCCCAAGGGGGCGCCCCCTGGATTGTGGCCCCCTCGAAGTTCTTCTAACTCTAGTTCCACCTCTACAAATTCCCAAATTTTCCTTAACCATCAGAAGCGTCCACAAAAATACTTTTCCGCCGCCGCAAGCTTCTGTTCTCATGAGATCCCATCTTGGGGCCTTTTCCGGCAATCCGCCAGAGGGGGATTCGATCACAGAGGGCTTCTACATCAACCTTATTGCCCTACCGATGATGTATGAGTAGTTACCACAGACCTACGGGTCCATAGATAGTAGCTAGATGGCTTATTCTCTCTCTTTGATCTTCAATATCATGTTCTCCTCAATGTTCTTGGAGTTCTATCCGATGTAATCTTCTTTTGCGGTGTTTTTTTTGAGATCCGATGAATTGTGAGTTTATGATTAGATTATCTATGAATACTATTTGAGTCTCCTCTGAACTCTTTTATGCATGATTAAAATAGCTTTGTATTTTCCTTCGATCTATTGATTTGGTTTGGCCAACTAGATTGATCTATCTTGCAATGGGAGAGGTGCTTTCTGATGGGTCAATCTTGTGGTGTCCTCACCCAGTGACATAGTAGGGGTAGCGAGGCACGTATTATATTGTTGCCATTAAGGATAAAAAGATGGGGTTTATATCATATTGCTTGAGTTTATCCCTCTACATCATGTCATCTGGCTTAAAGCGTTACTCCGTTCTTATGAACTTAATACTCTAGATGCGTGCTGGATAGCAGTCAACGTATGGAGTAATCATAGTAGATGTAGGCAGGAGTTGGTCTACTTGTCACGGACGTGATGCCTATATTCATGATCATTGCCTTGGATATCGTCATAATTATTCAGTGTTCTATCAATTGCTCAACAATAATTGGTTTACCCACTTTATGCTTTATTCAAGAGAGAAGCCTCTAGTGAAACCTATGGCCCCCAGGTCTATTTTCCATCATATATATTTCTAGATCTATAAAACCAAAAACCCAAAAATATCTTGCTGCAATTTATTTGTATTTACTCTATTTTACGTTTTAGTGGTCTTTTCTATCTATCTCTATCATATCTCATCCTTGCTAGTGACCGAGGAGGGATTGATAACTCCTTTATCGCGTTGGGTGCAAGTGTTTGATTGTTTGTGCAGGTGCATAGATTGGAGACTTGTTTTTGCCTCCTACTATATTGATACCTTGGTTCTCAAACCGAGTGAAATACTTAAATCTACTTTACTGCATCACCCTTTCCTCTTCTAGGGAAAAATGAATGCAAGCTTAAGAAGTATCACTTCTTATCTCTTTTTGATTCTCAATACAATGTTCTCCTCGATATTCTTGGAGATCTATTTGATGTAATGACTTTTTGCGGTGTGTTTGTTGGGATCCGATGAATTGTGAGTTTATGATCAGATCTATATCCATGAATATTATTTTAGTATTCTTTGATATCTTATATGCATGATTATTTATAGCCTCGTATTTCTTCTCTGGATCTTTGGTTTAGTTTGGCCAACTAGATTGTTTTTTCTTGCAATCGGAAGAGGTGCTTTGTGATGGGTTTGATCTTTCAGTGTCCTCTCCCGTTGACAGAAGGGGAAGTGAGGCACGCATGTACCATTGCTATTAAGGATAAAAAGATGGGATCTATTCCTACATGAATAGATCTTGTCTACATCATGTCATCATTCTTCCATTTCTCCATGAACTTAATACACTAGATGCATGCTGGATAGTGGTTGATGTGTGGAGTAATAGTAGTAGATGCAGGCAGGAGTCGGTCTACTAATCTTGGATGTGACGCCTATATGCATGATCATTGCCTTGGATATCGTCATAATTATTTGCTTTTCTATCAATTGCCCAACAATAATTTGTTTACCGACCATATGCTATTTTCTCGAGAGAAGCCACTAGTGAAATCTATGGCCCCCGGGTCTATCTTTTATCTTATTGTTTTCAGATCTTATTCCAAAAACCCAAAAATACCTTGATGCACTTTTTCTTTACTTATTTTATTTTGTGTTCTTGTTAGATCTATTTATCCAATCTCATACAATTTAATCTATCTGTTTAACGAGGAGGGATTGACAACCCCTCTTACGCATGGGGTTGCAAGTATTTGTTCTTTGTGTGCAGGTACTGTTTACATATTTCCTACTGGATTGATAACCTTGATTTCATAACTGAAGGAAATACTTATCGTAGCTGTGCTGCATCATCCCTTACTCTTTGGGGAAATACCGATGCAGTCTCAAGCCACGTCAAAGGAATTTCTGGCGCCCTTGCCGAGGAAACATCATCAACATCTATCAGGTTCCTAATCACAAATCTCAACTCCTTTGAATTTACATTATTTGTCATTTGCCTCTCGTTTTCATCTCCCACACTTCACAAAAATTTTCCTTTTTTATTCGCCATCTTTTTCGTTTGCCTTTTTTTGTCAAATCTGTTTTTGTTTGCAATCTTGTTTGCGTAGTCACGATGTCTCAAGAAAATACCAAATTGTGTGATTTTTTCAATACCAATAATAATGATTTTATTAGTACTCCGATTTCTCCTCCCGCCACTAGTGCGGAGTCTTGTGATATTAATGCCACTGTGTTGAATCTAGTTACGAAAGATCAATTTTCCGGTACTCCTAATGAGGATGCCTCGCTCCATCTAAACACTTTCGTATAATTGTGTGATATGAAAATATAAAAGATGTGTACAATGATATTGTAAAGTTGAAATTATTTACTTTCTCTTTGAGGGATTGTGCAAAATTTTGGTTTTCTTCTTTGCCCCGTAATAGTATTGATTCTTGGGATAAGTGCAAAGATGCTTTTATTACCAAGTATTTTTCGCCCGCAAAAATTATTTCCCTTAGAACTCAAATCATGAATTTTAAGCAACTTGAGCATGAACATGTTGCACAATCTTGGAAACAAAATGAAATTAATGCTAAGAAATTTTCCTACTCATGGTTTAAATCTTGGATGATTACACAAAAAATTTATGCGGGGTTGAATTTTGTTTCTAGAAATCCTTTTGATTTCGCCGCGGGTGATACTTTTATGGAAATTACTTTGGGTGAAGCTACTAAATTTCTACATAATATTATGAAAAATTATGCACAATGGCATACTGAAAGATCACCTACTAGTAAAAAGTTAATTCAGTTGAAGAAATCATTCTTTGAGTGAAAAAGTTGATGCTCTTGTGAAGTTGGTTGCTAGTAAAAATGCTCCTATTTACATTAATGATGTGCCTTTGTCTACTTTTATTGAGCAAAATAGTGATCCCATAGATGTGAATTTTGTCTCGCGAAACAAGTTCAATAATAATGCTTATAAAGGTAATTTTAATCCTAGGCCTTTTCCTAGAAATTCCTCTAATAATTATGGCAATTCCTATGGTAATTCTTCTTATGATAATAATAGGAACCCCTCTGATCTTGAGTGTAACATTAAATAATTTATCAATGCACATTTTTTTTTCAATACTACGATAGAAGAAAAGTTGAATAATATTGATGATATGTCTAGAAGCATTAATAGGATTTCCCATGATGTAGAAAATCTCAAGATTAAAATTTTTCCACCTAAGGTTGATATCGATGAATCAATTAAAGCTTTACATGCATCCATGGATGAAAGTAAGAAAAGAACCACTATGCTTAGAGCTAAAAGAGATTTTTCTAGAAAGAGTGTTTTCTACTGATTGCTTTCATAATAATGATGAAGATCTTAAAGTGATTGGTGTTTCTTCCATTGATTCCTTGTTTAGTAATATTAAAATTAATGATAAACGGACTGAAGAAGAGTCAACATTAGTTAGAAGGCATCCCAATGATCCGGAGGGTGAAGATCTTGTTGATTCTTTTTTATAAAAGTGAGTTTGGAGAGGTCAAAACTGTAACTAGCACTACTAGAAAAAAGGCTGTTAGTGGCACACCTATTTTTGCCATTAATGGCGCACTATATGTGCGCCACAATTACCATGCCACTAGTAACAAATACTAATGGCACACCTCTGGTGCGCCATTAATATTGCAGGTAACAGTGGCGCACCTTGTAGTGCGCCATTACTATTGCTACAGGTGCGCCACTGGTAACTTTTTTTTGAATTTTTTTGAATTTTTTTGAATTTTGAAGGCGGGAAAATAGTAGTGGCGCACCGTCTAACCCCCACCGTGCGCCATTGCTATTTTTGAATTTTGAATTTGGATCTGGATCTAGATCTGGCTCTTTTTTTTGGCTTGTTTTTTTGCTCATTTTTTGCTTGAATTTTTTCAAATTTCGTTCTCGACCTGGATCTGGTACGTTCTTTGTGCCGGGGGAGCTCCACATGTGGCCGGAATTAGAGGAGGAGGGAGGAGAGACCGTGAGGGAGGAGGAGAGGAGGGATGAGAGATCGTAAGGATTAGGAGAGGAGGGAGGAGGAGGTCGCCGGAGAGGAGGAGGAGGAGGACCGTGAGCAAGAGAGGAAGGAGGAGCACCGTGAGGAGG
>NC_041381.1:635064968-635068638 GCF_002162155.2 Triticum dicoccoides
GATGGAGTGGAAGATAGGAGGAGAGGAGGAGATGGAGTGGAGTGGAAGAGAGGAGGAGAGGAGGAGATGGAGTGGAGGAGAGGAGGAGATGGGGTGGAGGAGAGGAGGAGAGGAGGAGATGGAGTGGAGGAGAGGAGGAGAAGAATGAAAGGGTAAGTGGCTGGCCGGCCCTTTTATTCTGTCCCAACTTAGCAGTGGCGCACTGTGCACTAGTGCGCCATTGCTATTTTTTTGAATTGTGAAGGCGGGAAAATAGTAGTGGCGCACTATACACTGATGCGCCATTGCTAATTTTTTTTTGAATTTTTTGCCTCCAGATCTTAAAAGCCCCGTATCTTTTATTCTGTCAGGTTTTTGGGGATTCTAAAAATCTCCCATAGTGTCCCCCTAATTGAATTTGGATGTAACTTTTCAAGTAGATGATTTTTCATATAAAAAACTTTTTCATCGGAGGTCGTATGCAAAAGTCATTTTACCGAAACACGACGGCCTTTTGCAAAAAAATTCAAAATTCATGTTTGTTAATTTTCCTAACAAATAGAACACATAACACATGGGCATCTATTTTTTTGAATTTTTTTAATCTTTTATCATTTCCTTTTATTTTTTTAAAACCTAAAAGGCGATCCAAGGGGGGGGGGTGTTTGTGTGCGTGAGACGTTAGTAGTGGCGCACCGTGGTTGTGGTGCGCTATTATTGGTTAAAACTAGTAATGGCGCACTATCCCCAGATGCGCCATTACTAGTTTTAAAAAAAAGTAAAAAAAAATGCTAGTAGTGGCGCACAGAGGGTGTGGTGCGCCATTACTAGTTAAAACTAGTAATGGCGCACTATCCCCTGATGCGCATTACTAGTTTTGAAAAAATAAATTAAAATAAAATTGTTAGTAGTGGCGCACCATGGGTGTGGTGCGCCATTAGTGATATGGCCATTAATGGCGTACCTATATATGGTGCGCCACTGCTATATAGCAGTGGCGCACCACATATGTGGTGCGCCATTAATGTCCATATTAGCTATAGCCTTTTTTCTAGTATTGTAGTTGATGACCCACAAGTGTAGGGGATCTATTGTAGTCCTTTCGATAAGTAAGAGTGTCGAACCCAACAAGGAGTAGAAGGAAATGACAAGCGGTTTTCGGTAAGGTATTCTCTGCAAGCACTGAAATTGTAGGTAACAGATAGTTTTGTGATAAGATAATTTGTAACGGGTAACAAGCAATGAAAGTAAATAAAGTTCAGCAAGGTGGCCCAATCCTTTTTTTAACAAAGTACAAGCCTGGACAAGTTCTTATAATGAGAAAAGCACTCTCGAGGACACATGGGAATTATCTTCAAGCTAGTTTTCATCACGCTCATATGATTCGCGTTCGTTACTTTGATAATTTGATATGTGGGTGGACCGGTGCTTGGGTACTTCCCTTTCTTGGACAAGCATACCACTTATGATTAACCCCTATTGCAAGCATCCACAACTACAAAAGAAGTATTAAGGTAAACCTAACCATAGCATGAAACATGTGGATCCAAATCAGCCCCTTACGAAGTAACTCATAAACTAGGGTTTCATCTTCTATCACTCTAGCAACCCATCATCTACTTATTACTTCCCAATGCCTTCCTCTAGGCCCAAATAATGGTGAAGTGTCATGTAGTCAACATTCACATAACACCACTAGAGGAGAGACAACATACATCTCATCAAAATATCGAACGAATACCAAATTCACATGACTACTAATAGCAAGACTTCACCCATGTCCTCAGGTACAAACGTAACTATTCACAAAGCATATTCATGTTCATAATCAGAGGAGTATTAATATGCATTAAGGATCTGAACATATGATCTTCCACCAAATAAACCAACTAGCATCAACTACAAGGAGTAATCAACACTACTAGCAACCAATAGGTACCAATCTGAGGTTTTGGTACAAAGATTGGATACAAGAGATGAACTAGGGTTTGAGAGGAGATGGTGCTGGTGAAGATGTTGATGGAGATTGACCCCCTCCCGATGAGAGGATCATTGTTGATCAGATGGTGATGATTTCCCCCTCCCGAAGGGAAGTTTCCCCGGCAGAACAGCTCCGCCGGAGCCCTAGACTGGTTCCGCCAAGGTTCCGCCTCGTGGCGGCGGAGTCTCGTCCCGAAAGCTTGCTTATGATTTTTTCCAGGGTAAAAGACTTCCTATAGCTAGCAGAAGATGGGCACCGGAGGGCTGCCAGGTGGCCCATGAGGCAGGGGGCGCGCCCAGGGGGATAGGCCGCGCCCCACCCTCGTGGCTGGTGGGTGGCCCCCCTCAGGTATTTCTTCCGCTCAATATTTATTATTAATTCCAAAAATGACTATCTTGGAGTTTCAGGACTTTTGGAGTTGTGCAGAATAGGTATCTAATATTTGCTCCTTTTCCAGCCCAGAATCCCAGCTGCCGGCATTCTCCCTCTTCATGTAAACCTTGTAAAATAAGAGAGCATAGCCATAAGTATTGTGACATAACGTGTAATAACAGTCCATAATGCAATAAATATCGATATAAAAGCATGATGCAAAATGGACGTATCACTAGTGATGTGCCCACTCTTTTGGATTACAAGGACTTTAATTATGATAATTGCTCTTTGATTGAGTGTATTTCTTTGTTGCAATCCATGATAAATCCACCCAGTGCTTATGAACAAAATAAAACTTTTGCTAAACATATTGAGGATGCCATGCTAAAAGCTTGAAAAGAAAAATTGGAATTAGATATTTGAATTCCTAGAAAATTACATAACGAGTGGGAACCTACCATTAAAGTCAAGATTAAAAATTATGAGTTCTTTGCTTTATGTGATTTGGGCGCTAGTGTTTCCATAATTCCGAAATCTCTATGTGATGTGCTTGGTCTTACCAATACTGAAGAATGTTCTCTTAATTTGCGCTTGGTAGGTTCTACTATGAAAAAGCCTTTGGGAAGAAGTAATGATGTTCTTATTCTTGCAAATAGGAACTATGTGCCCATAGATCTTATTGTGCTTAATATCAATGGTAATCCGTCTTGTCTTATAATACTTGGTAGACCATTTTTGCGAACTATTGGTGCCGTGATTGATATGAAAGAAGGGAGTATTAAATTTCAGTTTCCTCTAAAGAAAGGTATGGAACACTTCCCTAGAACAAAAATTAAGCCACCATATGATTCAATCATGACGGCATCCTATGGATCAAAAACTAAATATGACAACACTTGAATCTACAAATTATGCCTAGCTAGGGGCATAAAACAATAGCGCTTGTTGGGAGGCAACCCAATGAATAATTTTTTTGCGTTTTTTTTCTATTCTTGAGTGTTTACACAATTATACTACTGTTATGATTGTGTTTTTATGTTTTAATTAGTGTTTGTGCCAAGTAAAGCCTTTGGGATCATGTTGGGTACTAGTTGATTTGATCTTGTTGGAAAACAGAAACTTTTGCGTCCAGTAATAGAATTGTTAAAATTCACAGAAGCGATGAAAACTTCTGATGTTTTACACAAGATTGATATACCAATTGCCTATGCTATCCTAACTTTTTAGAATTTTTGGAGTTACAGAAGTATGAGTAAAATTCGCGCCTTTACAGACTATTCTATTTTTGAGAGATTCTGTTTTCGTTGCATTGTGTGCTTATTTTGATGACTCTAT